>NC_142608.1:4337224-4624969 GCF_041222555.1 Hakea prostrata
CAAACTCTTTGGGCTGGAAAGTCTAGGCCAGGGCTTGGAGAAATCATTTGCAGCGTATGGATAGTGCTGAGCTTCTCGCCATTCTTGAAAGGGCTTTTCCAAAGAGGAATTTATGGGATCCCCTCATCAATCTTATACAAGTCCACCACTTTGGCTTTACTCTTCATATACTTCTCAATGCGTTTGGGTTGAAAAGATCGAAACTTACTAAGATTTATCTTCAGAGTTCAAACGCTTTAGCCTAGTCATCCTCCAATCCAGGCCCAAGGGCCAAAACCTTCCAAAGTATTGTATGTTCATGTCAATGAAAGTTCTTCATTTTTGATAAGTTTTGTGTTTTGTCATTTAAAGAAAAGAAATTAAGCATTTAATAATTAAATTTTGACAAGAAAAATTACATCCAAACACAATGTACTATTGTTAGGATTAGAGCGATCAATCACACATAATCAAATAGAAAACAAGAAAGAAAGAGACGGATTTTACCTTAGTTCACCTCAATGTGAGGCTACGTCCAATATTAGGTTTTTCACTATATTTTTCTCAAAACAACTATATCAAATGTTCTATATATATATATATACTAGTTAGAATGTTCACATGCAAATGCACGTGGACTTTTAACATTTATTTTCAGTAGATAGAAAAAATGCGAAGTCATTTATCGAGCGGTAATCAATATTTAATTATAATTTTTTTCCCTAAGAAATAGAAACTTTAAAGGTTGAGAAGAAGAATAGAGAGATAATGGAATAAAATTTGTTTTTTTATAGTTGCATTGTTTTCTAAATGTTATCATAGTTTTGATTATATATACTATGTGAAAATGACTTTTATTTTGATTTTAGATATTAATTTGTTTCTTTTAAAAAAAAATGTTTGTTTTAGGGGAACATAGTACAATAATATCAATAAGTTTTGTTCGAAAAACTCGTTTATCTTTATTCTTCCAAATAAAAATTCATTTTTCAAGACTTTCTTTTACTCTTTTTTTTTTTAATTATTTTTTCTCTCTTTTTGTCCCTTTTTTTGGATTTTGGAAAAACTCAAAACTAGAAAGTTGTAGATATTTTCGATATCATTTCATAGCATCTTGAATCACCACAATCCGAGTTCATATGAGAGAGATATGCCCAAAATACGGAAGGTGGGTCTATTTACACGATTTTCAGATTTATTACCAATTTTGTTCCTTAATATCCATCTGTTTCTAATTTGGCTAAGAGATGCTCTCTTGGACAACAAAATTGAATCCCATGATTTAAAATTTACCAATATCAAATAGATTTGCCAACTTTACTCCACATTATCTCTAATAACTAAAATCACTTTATTCTTGAAAAATACAAAAAAAATACTCAATTATCTCTCTTTTAATTAAATAAGCATGAGAAATTAAATCAAATAAATAATGATAAATGCATGCTAGAACTCGCACATGCAAATGCACGTCATTGTTTATACTCTTTTAAATGGTAGTTAATCAATTGGTCTATAGCTGAGGGAATCCTATGTCAATTCTAGATATATTGAGTATATCATGTATGAGTTGTCTTTGTTAGTCATCATATTTATTTTAATATATTTGATGGTTCACAATTTTGGAATTTATGGTAGGTAGGGTTGCATACATTGTTAGTCACCAGATGTCAACTTAACACCAAAAGTTGATGTGATTAGGTCTTTGGTCTTACAAATTGCACATTATTCTACACAGTTTTCAATCTGTATAACAAAAAAAAAAAAAAAGTTATAGAACTAGTATATATATACATAATAGTTAGAACATGCACGTGTGGTTTATTCACATGGATTAAGCATTCATTAGTAAACGTAGTGATATTCTTTATTCTAGTTTTGTTGTATTTTTGATGGTTTGGTAGTGTTCACTTGTTTGCTATGGAATTTTGGTTTTTGAGGATTAATTTAGTAAGATTTTTGTTTAAAGTAATACCATTGATTTTGTTTGTTTGTTTGTTTGAGGTGGAATTTCTATTGCAGTAATAGTATTTATTTCTAGTAGACATCCATCGTGAGCAAAGAAACCCAAATCTGGGCTCTGAGTATGAAAAAGACATTTACCACTAACGTTGCTACAGAATCACAGGTAGTTCAACAAGAAAAAGTAGTTAACTTGATCCTGAAGCTTTCTATAAGGGTGAGGCTCTAGCTTTACTTCCAAGTAGATGCACTAGAAGTTGAACGCGAACTCTTTGTTGGACACTAATTGATATAAAACTCATGTTGTAAACAAAGCAGGTGAGGAAAAGACAAATGGCAGGGAAAGCAACGTGCATGTACCGGAAACCATTTTAAAAAAATAATAAAAGCAATGTGTATGTATCGCTTCATTCGATACTTCGCTTATAGATTTCTTTGTTTTAGGATAAAAAGAACAAAGAGTTCCCTCGGCTTTATTAAGCCCCTTTGTACAAAATAATAATAATAATAATAATAATAATAATAATAATAATAATAATAATAATAATAATAATAATAATAATAATAATAATAATAATAATAATAATAATAATAATAATAATTAAAAGATTATTGTCAGGGATTTCAATAGGTTTCACCGGTCTGTTGGTGGTTTTTGATCCTGTGGAGATTATTGGTGACTGACTCGATTTTATATTGACACATGAAATGAAGCCAGCGCTACTTTCACATAAAAAAGGAAAAATGTCTTTGTTTATCTTGTTAGGTTTATCATAACTAATATGTAGGCTTAGATTAATTATTGGGGTTAATAATTGATGGGGTCTCAACACATCGAGCCGATGCACTGCTATTAAGTTTGAGATTGGCCAAACCATTCCATTGTGGAAGTGGAATAGGGTTTGAAATTGTTAATATAAATAGCTATGATGGGTCTCTCCAATCTCTCAAGTTCTTTTGTTCTCTTCTCTCTCCACAAGAAAGAGGTAGGAAACCCTTCTTCTGGGTGGTGGAAATTCTATTGGGAATTACCTATACACCCAAAATTCAAGGTGTTTTTCTGGCGATTATTGCACGACGGTCTACCAATCAGATCAAAACTAGCCCAGTGGTCTAACTGTTTATCTGAATGCGCTCTCTGCAAAGAAGCAAGCGAAACAAGTTGGCATATTTTTATATCATGTGAATGGGCTAAAAGAATACATGCTGCTGGACCACTGGGCTTACGAACTGAAAATTGGAGAGACTCGTCAATTCTAAGTTGGTGTCAAAACCTTGAAACCCATTTAGATATATCCAAATCCAAATGGTTTCTTTCAGTCTTTATTATCTCTTGTTATTTCATTTGGCAGGAAAGAAACCTTAAAGTTTTTCAACAAAAAAATCCTAACCCTCTAAAGGTGTTAAAAAGCCTGAATCACTGGATTGCAAATCTTAAACTACAGAAAAATGAAATTACAATTCATATTTCTCCAATCCCAAATGCAGGAAACCTAACCTATGAGCACTTAAATTGGTGCAACATCATCCAAAAAACTAATAATATTGTATTAATATGTGTAGGAGTACTTAACCAGCACCTAGGGATGGCAGGATGGAGCATTGGGATGCATAGGAATGGACATATAGAGTCCATCAATTTTGGAACCGTGCAGATACCGGACAAGCTAGAAGCAGCTCTTTTTGGAATACAATATGGGATGGATTAGGCAGCAACACAAGGGATTGAGATACAGGAAATTTGGTGCAATATAGAAGAGTTGCCAAATCTGTTACCAAAACCAAATTTTGGAACATGGTCTTTACAACATATAGATATGGTAATCAAGGTTGCTAAGACAACCAAATATGTAATATTTAACAAATTCCCATCCCAAATGCTCCAAGGTTTGTTTGAAAAGTTAGCACTATCTGATTCCGAACTAATAGGAACAGGTAATGCAACTAAAAATTATGGGTGTAAGTGTTTTTAATTTAATGAAATTTTCTTCTTATCAAAAAAAGAAAAAAGAAAGAGGTAGGATAGGAAAGGTAGGAAAGACGAGGAGATAGGAGAAGTCTTCATCAATTTTCTTTAACATACACCTGGTGTAAGATATGTCCAATACTATCTTAATATCATATTCTAGTTCTTGTATGATTTTTTAATTGATTAGGGTTTTGGGAAAAACCCTAGATGTTCTAACACATCTATCATGCATGTGATGATTTGTTGTTGTTTGTCTGATGTATGTTGATGACATTCTTCTTACTAGATCATTGTAAGTGCATTTAGTTTGCTACTTCTCATATTTCTTCCACATTTACCTTAAAGATCTGGGAGATGTTTATTTTCTTAGTATTGAAGTATCTTGCTCCATCTGGGTTCTTTCTCTCTCTTAAAAAAAGTATATTATTGATCTGTTGGGTAGTATGAACATGGATTCTTTAAACCTGTTTCTATTCCTCTTGCTACCAATGGTGCTTTGGTTCTTGATGAATGGGTTCCATTGAGTCAGTAACTAATGGCAGCAGATATCATCATTTGGTTGGGGCTCTTCGAATCTTTTCATCACATGGCCTAATATTTCTGTTAACAAGCTTGCTCAGTTCATGCATAAGCCCACTGATGTATACTGGTGTGCAGGTGAGTGAGTTTTTTGCTGTCTTAGCATACTATTACTGATAGTATGACTCTTCAGTCTTCTTCTAATTTGAGTACTCAGTCTTACAGAGATTGATTATCATCTTGTAAAAGAGATGATTGCTTCACTTTAGCTTTCTATTCCGTATATATGTCTCTATTATTGATCAATTCGCTGGAATCTTTAACAAAGGCTCTTGAGAGCATTTTTTTTTCTTCCATTCATTCCCCAATTAGGTTTAATGAGGGCTGCTAAATAGATGTATTGCTGCATTATATGTATTGTATCATTCTTTGAGATACACCAATTGAACGTTGGTGAATATATTTGTGGAGCAAGACTATTTATAATTGGTACTTTTCTTTAGATTTTATAGTGTTTAGAGCTGGACCAATATCAGGTCCATTTCTTACAAGGAAATGGACCATCCATTTCCTTGTAGATGTGTGACAAATGTCCCAACATCGCATCAAATGGTAGAAATTCATTTACAGGTCACATCAATCAATTGATTGATGTGACCTGTAAACATGGTAAAAAATTCGAGGGAAACTCAAGTTTCGATCGGGTGAAAATGGGAAACTTAGGTGGAAACTTGGGAAATTTCGAGGAAACCGAGGACTTTTCAGTACAAGTTTCGACAGGTTTTAGAGAGTATTTTGGGGTGGGATCCTGTATTTAAGCTAATTAGAGTATAAAGAATGCATTTGTTGTATTTTGCTAAAAAAATCAATGTAGATATGTCATTCAATGTACATAACATCAATGTAGAGTTGTCCAAAAGTACATTATAAACTTAACTACTTAAGCACATAACATTCAATATATAATTTCTAACTTCAAAATAGTTGACAATAAAAGGAAAATACAACTTAGTGTTAAGAGGAGTGCCAAGAGCGGATTCATCCTATGAGCTGAGTAGTACTATGCCTGTAACATCCTCACCTCCAACCAACGAACATAGACATCCCATGACATTTTATGCCTGTAACTTTATGAGTCTGGTCATCAATATGCTTAAAAGAAGTAGATAACCAACCTAAGGGAATACGCACTTTGGATAGAGAAGTCCTGATGGAGGGGGTATTTGGGGAAACATGAAATGAAAAAAAAAATTGAAAATTTGGGAAGCTACAAAATTTACAGGAAAAAAGTCCCAAGTTTCCACGAAATTTCCTAGTTTTCCACGAAATTTCCCAAGTTTCCCCTAAATTTCCCAAGTTTCCCACGAAATTTCTCAAGTTTCCCACGAAATTTGGGAATTTTTTTTCCTCATGAACCAGCTGGTCCAACTGAGTTGAACCAAGTTTCGATAGGTTTCGAGGTTTCGACAAGTTTCGACGAAATTTTGAAAGTTTCGATAGACACTGAGGACTTTTTTTCGGTCCTCATGAGTTTCGTTTCGCATTTTCCAAAATGGGAAATTTCGGTGGAAATTTCGCAAGTTTCGATGGAATTTTGTTCTATGCCTGTAAATGAATTTCTACCATTTGATGCGATGCTGGGACACTTGTCACACATCTACAAGGAAATGATGGTCCTGACTGATGTGATTTGTAAATGAATTTTTACCATTGATGTGATGTTGGGACATTTATCACACATCTACAAAATTTCTAACAAGGAAATTGACCTGATAAATTTCCGTTTAGAGCTACGTACGTTATGTTAAGATGTTATTTTTCTTGTCAAAATTCAATATTGAATAATGTTAAAATGAATATCAAGAAATAACACATTGAAATAGAAACAAAACGAAAACACATAAATATTTAATGTGGTTCTCACACCAATGTGGTGTGCTACTTCCATGGGTAAAGCGGAAGAGCTTTTCACTATATAGAGGAAAGAAGCAATGGAGATCTCAGACCAAATTGCCAAGAATGGCTTCACAATAACTCTCACCCAAAACCCTAAATCGAAAATTTTTCAAATCTCTCAATAATCTCGTAAGTGAACATAAGGTACATATATAGACTCCAATCAGGTAAACGAATCGATCCATCAAGTCAGTCCGTACTTATAAGCCACCCGCTTCCATCACAGATCTCTAAAAATAGATCATTCAGGTCACCTAATAAAATATGTTGGTACAGCTCAATCTTCGAAGTGAGGTATAAGAATTTAAGTCACAACATAACAAGTATTTAATTTATTTCTTTGAATGACAAAATACAAAACTTATCAAAATGATGGAAGCTTCCATTAACATGACCATACAATACTTTCGGAGGTTTTGGCCCTTTTTTTTTTGGTAAACCACACTTTATTCAACGGAAGAGCAGATACACAAGCCTAGCTCCTAGGACAACAAATCCAGGAGCCAGGAAGAGCTCATAGACCAGACACACCTGGAACCAAATGACAAACCACCATGGGCCAAAGCATCAGCGACTAAGTTAAAAGAGCACGAAATCCAGGAGAAGGAAACACGGAGGGGGGGGGGGCGCAAACCGAAATAATCTCACCGACAAGAGGAGAAATAGAAAGGGATGCAGACCTTCCCTTTTGCAGATCTGGAATTGCTACCAAGCAATCCGCCTCCAACTTTAAAGGTAAATCTTAATAATTTTATATGTTTTCAACCCAAACGGATTGAGAAGTATATGAAGAGTAATGCCAAAGTGGTGGACTTGTATAAGATTGATGAAGGGATCCCACAAGTTCCTCTTTGGAAAAGCCCTTTCAAGAATGGCAAGAAGCTCAGTACTACCCATATGTTGCAAATGATTTCTCCAATCCCTGGCCCAGACTTGCCAGCCCGAACAGTTTCAAATGGCTGAAGCGAAAAGCTAGCCATTGCAAGTCCAGTCAAGCTAACCAATAGAAGTGTTGTGGGTGGTACAAACATTGGCGACTCATTGAAAGAGAACTGACTGCTGTTGGAGTCTGTTCCAGCTGATGCATTTTGATCTTTCGGTGTTACTACAAAGACAGTCTCTGATATTCCTATAATCTTGAGAATGACAGCCCATAAACCAAACAACCATGCTGTGGATGACTTTATCCTCCCCATTTTTTGGTTATTCCACCATACTCGAACTGTTTCACCACATTGGAGGTAATCTGATAGGGTGCTAAGATTGTAAACCACGAAAAGGAAACTGACAATGAGGAAGGCTGGTTCGGAGACCTGTATGTATTTCAAGTTACAAGAATAAGACAAGAAAATAATTTCCACGTAAAGAATTTAAGACAATAAAAAAAACAAAATCAAATTAAGTTATTTTTAAAAACATGAAGATTATGTTATAAAAGAATTTAAACTTTATATATCTGAAGTAAAATTGTGTGGGTACTTGAGTCTACCATTCGAGTTTTTGTATCCTTGGGACCATTCAGATGGGGTATTCAATCACTTCAACGCATTTAGTGAAAATTGAATGATTCTCATTCAACCCTGATATGATCTGATCCATCCATATATTGGGTAAGCATTGAGCCTTTGAATAGTCAGGTCAAGTGCTCTGGAACTCTTGTCATATGAAAAACAAAAAAAAGAAAGAAAGAAAGAAACTCCTATGATGTCTGCTCAAAGAAATCCCTATCTATCGATATAGAGAAAATAAATATTACCGTGGGAAGAAAGCTAGTGTTGGTGAAGATGGAGTAGGCTGGAAGCATGGCATAGCAAAATTCAGGTAGGGAACGTAGAGCCCAAATCAATGTATAGAGATAGCCCAAGCATTGCCGGAATTGAAGCTTTCCAGCGAGGGTGGCAATGATAGGACTATTGTTGCTCCATAGAACCTCCAGCATACCAGTGGACCATCTCTTCATTTGGGTCAATGTCGTGGGCACAGTCAGGGGTGCGCACCCGAGATATGCAGATGGGTGACAGTCGAAATATATGCTCTTCCAGCCCTTTCTATGAATCTTGAGTCCAGTGAGGATATCTTCTGTTGTGGAGCCATATACCCAACCCACCTCTTTACCCCACTGTGTGTTGAACTCATAGTCACAAGCTGAGACTGAAACTGCTGCCTTGATAGAGCTTGAAAGATCTTTTGGGTAGTCCAAGTACTCCTCATTCTTATTAAACAAAATCCGGCCAACTGATTCTGTTAATTCAATTGAATCTCCAAATTCTACTCGAAGACCTTCGTAAGATGATTTTCCTAAGAAAAGTAGAAAGGATACAAGTTAAATATCGTTGTTAATGGTGATTATGTGTGGATTCTCTATTTTTGCATTATTACTTCTCATTCCTATTGCTAAATCTCCACTGGGTGGCTGGGTAAATGTTGTTGAGCATATGAGACTCAGTAAATAAAGAAAAAGAATAACCATCAATAAAACTCGTGCATTTTGCTTTAGTTTCTGCCTCATCTGGTGATAGCCCATATATAACTTTCCTTCTATAAAAGCATCCTGATCCAACACAGAAAGGTCCTTGTATTGCTGTTAATCCACGGAATAGATTCTGTGCAGAAAGCAGAATGAAGATGAAGGCAATTTTAGAAAAGAAATCAACAGGGTATATCAATAGTAAGTGAAATGAATTGGGTATTTTTTATTTATTTATTTATGAATCTAGCTCACTTGTTCCTTAATTATCCCAAAAGATAAGAAAAACTCACATGTTGAAGTACAACCAGATATTGGTTTCCCAATGGATCATCTTTTGGGATTCCATGGAATTTTTGCGGGTACAAAACGAATCCACTTTCGCTTTCTTTCTTGGAACCAAGTAGGTGACACATTGCCATGAGAACAACCTTTGGGTTGTTGGCGAACATATCACAATCCACATTGAAAAAGAATGGCGAGTTTGTCATCACTGCTGAGACTCTAGTCTAATCATTTCAATAATGTAAGTTAAGTGAGATTATGTAATGAGATTTATCATTTTCCAGGTCATATACCAGAGCCTTCTTGTAAGTTCTTACCAACACATTCATGGCCCCAGCTTTGAAGCAATGCGGGTACTTGGGCTTTCTTCTCTCTGGACACATATACCAGGTGCGGCATCGACACCCCTTTCGAAGGAGTTCCTTTGTTCTCCCATATGACCTGAAAATGAAACAAAAAGAATAAAATGATTTGCCTCTGACACTACTAGAGATACCTAGAACGATGTCGAATTGTATTTCGTTTCCATTTTGGCGAAGGGTTGGCGCACCCTTTTGCTAGCTGTGGCCAGCTGAACCCTATGCTTGTCAGGTTTTTTAGATTCATATCAAGCTGAATGGAGTTTACCTTAATTATACCCGGATGATTACTACGATCTATATTCGAGAAAGCTTCATATTCACCCGTGAGATCACATGGAACAGATTTCTGAGCTGCCTCTTTGATTCTTTGCCTAAGCTCTTGATATTCATTCTGATCAAATGTCAAGGTATTCGTTATCGAGTATACAAGATATAATGGAAAGAATCATATGTAGCTATTACCTTAATCTTTCTCCATTCTCTTTGGAAGTTGGATGAAAGATGGGAAGTTGGGCTGGTAGGTTCAGTAGAAAAATACATGAAGGGAGCCCTAATTTGAACATCATATGTTTTGCAGAAAGGAACCCAAAGCCTGGCAAACTTAGATGCTTCCACGAGGGAATAATATGTAAGAGGGGAAGCTCCATCATCTGAGACATAACAAGCTAACTTGTGAGCTGGGTAGTCTAGGGCCAACAAGGAGAGCACAGTGTTGACTGTGATTATAGGTGGTTCAAGAGCTGAATCTGCTGTTGTCACAAACATGTCCACCGGAGGAAGATCTTCCCCAGCCCTATTACATAGACAAAAGTAAGGTTTTCAAGCACTGAAAAAATGAAGAAGCAGAAATTATAATCTCTATTTACCATTGTAAGAGGCGTTTAGGGTAGGTGATGTAATCAACAGAAGTACATCTAACATTCATGGCGAGGATCCAGCAGAAGGTGAACCATGACTCGCAGAAGATTGCAAGCTTCCAAGCTATACCATGAGAATTGAAGGAAAGGAGACGATAGAAGATAAGAAGAAGCAAGAGAAAGAAGATCACGAGGTCTATGACTCGCTGTAGAGTGTTTCTAACAGGGACTCTCTCTTGGAGAGGGAGAGAGATGGGATTCGCCATGTTAATGGAGGTTGAAAAATTGGGATACGGATCTGTTGTTTGTTATGGTGTGTCTTATATATTAATCATGTAGTGATGGAACTGTTAGGCATAAGGAAGAGGGGTCTGTAAGAGGCCATTGGTCATGCAATTTCATGTTGCCAAACCTCTGGTAGCTCTCTCCAGAATATTAAGGGATGATGCTACAGAAAAGGTCTTTTTTCGATTGTAATTTTCTCCATGATGTTGATACAAGCTACTTTTTTGAAGGAAAAAATGAATTAGAGAGCATGTGAATCCGAATCCATGCCACACAGGTACCATTGTTATGGTCCTGCGTTTATCTATTAATAGAATCTCCATAATTGCCTTTACTCAATGGAGCCAGATATATTATTGAATTAGATAGGTTTGGGATCGTGCTTGGGAGCAGCATTGTTCCCAGCAACACACGGTCCAGATTCAATTTGGGTCCATAACAAATCTGGACCATTGAATAAACATGGCACGGGCATTTGACTGCTGGGAGCACCACTGCTCTCAAGCAAAATCAATGGGTTTGTCATGTGAAAAATCTAGACATGGCACGGAATTGATGGAGAACATGCGCGGTTCTCTAAAGAAAGGTTTGATAAGTAAAGGCTTGTGGATTTGAAAGTAAACAAAACAAGCAGGGCTTTTGGTCCTAACCATGATGTTGGCTTAAACATGGCTGCTTCAATTACTGGTCAGAGCATATAGCTCATAATCGATGGAAAATAAACTCATCAAATTAACGAATTCCAACCCCTTTCAGGTTCCTCTCTCAATTGAATTCTCAATTTTACTCACAACAATACGAATCCATATAGGAGGTATAGGAGGTATATATGCTTTTCCCACACTTTTTCATCACATATTAAAATGGAGCTCAATCCTATCTATAGGTCATTTTATCACCACTCAAAGATAAATTCCAGTCCTAATGTATGATGAAGAAGTGTAAAAAGAAGCACTTACTTTAGGGTAGAGGATCTAGACTCCAATAATATTACATTTCTTTGTGAATGAGGTATAACGTAACCCAAGATCCCCTCTGATGAGCATTATTGGCACTTTCTTAGGACAAACAAATCATGATATACATATAAAGTCCACAAGCTCTTTAAACTATAACAGGAAGGGTTGTCTCACGTTCTTGAAAGTGTTTGTCGATCATAAATAACACAGGGTTGGAAAAAGAAAAGTAATGTTCATAAATTTAATGGGACCAGACAAACTAAATACAGTGAACCTTCTAAGAGAGACAAAAAAGGAAAAAGAAAAGAAGAAGTAAATTGTACAATCATAAAAATCATTATACCCTTATGTATAATAGAGCAAAAAAATTTCATCTACCCTTAGACTTAGTCTCCAATAACTTTCACCCAATTTCTGCCAACAATTAACTCGGAAACCAACACCAACATGCTATACAGATCATAGAATTCAAGAGCTCTTGATAGGAATTGATCAATTTTATAGCGGTTCGAACTAAAACTAGATAATCTGAATCGATTCATTTTCTGTTTCTCTGAGCGATGGTTTCATCCGATTTGTTCTTAGATTACTTTTCAGACCTGCTACTATTCCAATTCAAGGAACAGGAGTTTCAAGTTGTTTAAGTTGTACCAGAAGAGGGCATTTACGGGTAAGTCACATTGCTTTAAGACACTTTTTGTTGATAAGAATGGTTTTTTCCCCTGGTAAAAGAGTAGTTTATTAAAGATTAAAACCACGATTTTGTTTACAAACTGACAACATCAAGTAATAAACACCAAGTTAAAAACAAGCCGGGATGGGAATCTATCCAAATTTTCTGTTGAGAGAGAGGGAGAGACGAAGAGAAGAAAGAGTTTATATGGTTCGGTCAGTGCGACCTACGTCCACGAGATAATAGATGTTCTTCACTCCTTGTTCTCTTAATTACATGATTGCATATTTATAAATATGGGAGTCCTTGTTCACACTTAGTCTTGGATTCTCAAACTCTAGTGTCTTATTTACACAAGGTGGTCGTCAGGGTTTTGTATAATCTTGATCTCTTATAGATTTGAGATGAAGTACAACTCTGAGTACTGTTTATCAGTTGTTGAGATGATGCAATGTTTTGAAGTGTTTGAGATACAGTGGGATCATTTCTCTTATCTGATTCGACCAGCACTATAGGGAGTCTTCCAGATTCGATTAGGGTTGTAGGGAGTCTTCCAGAGAAATTCCATTAACTGGTTGAGGTGAAGTGACAGCTAGGGCAACTTTTGGTTCTTCCATAATATTATGTGGAGTGCCAAAAATATCTTTAACAAAACTCGAGTAAGGGGTACAAGTGACAAATAAATTTTGCAGGTTGTTCAAGTGCATAACAAGGGAAATTTTGGAAAGGTATAACTTTTACTTTAAATTTGATGAATGGTGGTGATCTCTCAAAGTGAACTACAACAATAAGAGAAGTGGAGCCATGTAACATTGTACAATAAAGATGAGTTGTATGAGATAGCCTAGGTGGGGGTGTGTCATGTTGGTTCAGGTGATGGCAATCAAGAAAAGCATCCCTAGAGGGGACATGGGTCATGCTGTTAAGTATATCCAATACACAGAGACAAAGGCGATTGTAGATTAGACATCCATGCACAATGGTTTTCTTCAAGGTGGTTTGTATAATTCAAGTCAAGATGATGATTGTTGGGTTTAAGTATTCCTTGCATTCTATGGATTCATATAATTACGCTTGGTTGTATTTGTAATTGGAATTGGAATTGGTTTTGGATTAATAATTTATTGTATTTTTTTTTAGAGGAGGCGGTGTAAAAGCTTCATAGTGATAATACAAAATAGTTAGTTCAAGAACAACAAACATGTCCACCAGTGGAAGCTCATCACCTGCCCTACAGAATTCTTGCGGAATGCGCGCCGCCCCGGGGGACCCGGGATACACAACGGAAAATGGCGCAAGCGAAATGCACAAGGCTAATGCTGGCCCCCCCGTGAACAGAAAATGAAGTTTTCTCCTTTTCTGTAATGGGACAACAAACATGTCCACCAGTTGCTTCTCGTTAGCTTTCTGTTTCGTTTGGTTCTGTTATTGATCATTGGCTGACATCTTTATCAATGGTTCTTTTGGCACAGGACAAACTGACTGTTGTTTCAACCCCAATTAGGTTTGATGGGGCCGGTTAGAGAGAAGGACTACATTGCATTATATGTGTTGTATTGTTCCTTGAGATACATCTTCATTTCTAGTATAGCTATAGCTACCCTCCCATATTGCCCATCTTGTGAAGGATTTTGAGTGCATGGTTCCAGTTCTTAGCTGTAATAGTGAGTAGTGGGACGTTGCTTCCTGCGTAATTATGCCAGCCCTAGCCATTAGATGGTGGACATGTGTTTTATTCTAATTTTGAGGCGGCGGTCGAAATCTTGTTAAAACTCGTGTGTTTTATTGCTAATTGTCGCCTAACGGTTAAGAGGTTATGTAGTGGGGAAGCTTAAAAAGTGACAGAGCATTCGTCTCCAAGAAGAGGATTCGAACCCGAGATGTACAGTCTTAAGGTTTTAGACTCTTCACGGTGGTGGGCTCCCACTCTTTCTCAACTAAGTTCTGGCCAAATCCATCCGTGGAGATCCTTAGCTAATCTAAAGCATGCATGGCCACCCAAAACATGGCTATTTTGCCACCCATTCCTTCTTTTGATCTATATTTGTAATTCAGATCCTCTCCACCTGGGGAAGGTGTTTGCCCATCCCCCCAACCCTTTGGGTTGGGCTGCCTGTGTACTACGGGCAAGCCATGTGTCGCACATGCAAAGGGACAGGCGAATGGGCAATCGGCCTACCCGAGTGGGAAGAATCTGGATTTGTTTATTTGCAGTTTATTTGATCTCAACCTCACCAGCATACAAGGAAATAAAGCTATAGTTATGGGTCTGAGGGGGAAGTTTTGTTTTTGCAAGCATACTTGATGAACAATAAAGGGTGGATAGAAAGACATGCAAAAGCATGATAAATAAGGGTAGAATTTTATCCTTCATAAAGTTATAAGGAAAACATTTTGCTAGCTTCCTAAGCCAAATAAAATAATAAAAAAATAATATCTCATATATCTAATGTGAGTGAAGGATAACAATGAAGAACTGCGGAGAATTGCCAAACACCATATAATGGGTGGGCATCTAGCCTATAAGACCATGGGTCCCAAGTCTTAGAACTGAGACTCCTAACCTTGCACGTCACGTGTATCTATTCTTCATTTGTCCTAGGGTAGAGGGGATAACAAGTGCTCCACACCATATAGTAAATATATTGTTATCTTACCTATAAGACCTTGAGTCCCAAGTCTTAAAGGTGAGACTTCCAATCTTTGCATGTGGCATGTAGCCATACATATATCCTCCCTCTTCTAGGAGGTAGCAGTTCTGAATTCGAAAGCAATGATAGTGATCAGGATGTAAAAATAGTTTAAGCCAAATGTAGAAAGAATAAGAGGATGAATAAATCTCATGTCCAACATTTTATATTCATCAGTCATCATGCATTAAATCTTTTTATTATATGAAATTAATGAAACATTATTTTTTGGTAGAAATGAAATCAAACATTAGATCTTGTCTTGTTGGTCGTGCTGTTATATGGTTCTGTAATTCCTCCTAGGCCTATCTTTTAGGCCTTGCAAGTGTTAAAAATATTGTGTACCAAAATCTTGCCAATTAAGGCAGCCTTTTAATCGATACTTTATATTATATTATAGGCTGATTTTTTTTTTGTGTCTTGTGAGAGATTCTCTTTTGGATGGATTATGGGAGAGATTTCTGCACTCAGAACTAACAACATCTGCCATTGGGAGGAGACCTTACTACTAATCACTTCTTGAATATAATTATATATTTTGTATGTAAGATATTGACCATAATTAAGCCTCACACACATTAATGTTTAATGATGGTTTTGCTGATTGATTATTTTATGGCTTTTGGGGATTAATTAATACTAGGTGTGCATCGGTGGTGCCAAAGATAAATAGAGTCATGGATGAAATATCCTCTATTTATTTTTATAAAATATTAACTAATTAAACACCCAAATTCGATTTTATGTTTTTTCATAGACAATCCGATTTTTCATTACTACGTTGCATTAAAAATATTGTTTTTTATTAATAGATACATCTGCTTATTAGATTAATAATTTTGGTGAAGGTCCTGATGGCAAGTAATTACATTTTTATATTAAACAAAAAGAGAGGCAGCGGTTGGGTTATTTTATATATATATTCCCACATATTAAATTTTTGCACAACAAACAATAGACTGATGTGTAGATAATAATTAATACTATTCTTTTTGTTTTATGGCAGTTAAAGGTGATATATTTTTTTAAACAGTTTAGGGATTAAACAATAATTTGTGGTTATTATTATTATTTTTTAAATGAAATTACTAATTGAACCTAGAGTTCCACTTTGATCTCTCGGTGTGTTCCTTGATGGCTTCCAAGCATTCGTGAAGGCATTTATTGCTGCGTTTATTTTTAATGTCACTGTTGTAATACCGCAGTGCTTTTGCTGGCATTTTTTGCGTCGTTTGTGAAGCGCCGGAAAATGTTTACAGCGACACTTTTAGACTTACGGCGTCGTTTTGATTTTTTAAAAATGCTGTCATGGACCTGTTTTCTTGTAGCGATGAGAAGGCTGAAGAGAGTCGTTTTATGTAAATTATTCATGTAATCTATTTACCTATTCTAATATAGGAATGTATTCTCTTCGATTTCAAAAAATACTAATTGAAATACGTGTATATATATATATATGATATCATATGATATGACTACAATAATAGCAGAGAAATCCGAGAGATGCACTAGCCAACCCCTCCTGTGGTTGACAAATAGTATTATTTAGGCCTTAATTATTATTTCTTTTCTTTTCTTTTCTTTCTAATGTATTGTTATTGTTGTTTGACTATATAGTGATTAGTGAATACCAATCATTTACCAGAAAAAATAGAGCAGGTGTGGAAACAAAGTCAAGTTACAGGCTTCATGTGGTTGAAAAAATTGGTGATATCAAATAAATAGAAAGAGCTTGTAATATAAAGTCAATTCATTAGCACCGCTCGGCCCCAATCCAATGTCTCTAGTTCGTGCAACCACGTCGCTTCACCATTAACAAAAGGACTCCTGAAGTAGTTCATGGGCTCCCACTTCTTTAGTGATGTTATTTAAGCTCTTAATTGCTATGTCCATCAATGTACATCTCCATCTCCATCTCCATCTCCATCTCCAACCAACAACCAAACAAAAAGATGGCTTCTGCAACCCATTCTCTCCTCTTCTCATGTCTAGTTGCAGCATATCTGGTCTTAACTCTACAAGTTTGGGGAAGCCATGGCTACAACAGCTATGCTCCAGCAAGGAAGAATGTAATGAACAAAATTGATGCTTGCTGGCGCTGGAATCCTAAGTGGGCATCTAGTCGCCGTGCCTTGGCCAACTGTGCCATTGGCTTTGGTGAAGGAGCAATTGGTGGAAAATATGGAAAAATTTATGTAGTTACAACTCCGGCCGACGATCCGGTGAATCCGAGGCCCGGCACACTTCGGTATGGTGTAATCCAAACAGAGCCTCTGTGGATTATATTTGCCAAAGATATGGTCATTAAGCTTCAGAATGAGCTGATCATGAACAGTTACAAAACTATTGACGGGAGAGGAGCTAATGTAGAGATAGCTCATGGACCTTGCATTACTGTTCAAGGTGTGAGCCATGTCATAATACATGGAATTAGTATACACGATTGTACAACTGGGAAGTCTGGAATGGTTCGTAGCAGTCCGACACATGTCGGCCATCGAAGAGGGTCTGATGGTGATGCCATTTCCGTGTTTGCATCTTCGAACATATGGATTGATCACTGTTATCTTGCTCACTGCTACGATGGCCTCATCGACATCATCCATGCTTCAACAGCCATCACAGTCTCCAACAACTATTTCACCCAACATGACAAAGTATATATACGTTTAAATCTGATCACTAATATATCCATTTCTTTAGTGTGTTCATCAGCTCTGATGCTTTTTGATGTTTTCAGGTGATGCTGTTGGGACACAATGATGGTTTTACAGCAGACAAGATTATGAAAGTTACACTAGCATTCAACCATTTTGGCCCAGGTTGTGTGCAGAGGATGCCAAGGTGAGGAGTGGTTAATCACTTAATTATCTACAGCAAGATTAATGTTTGGTGAATTAATTCTCAACGATTAGCAGTAGAGTCTAAACCTTTGATTTGCATTACAGGGTTAGGTTTGGGTATGCCCATGTAGTGAACAACAGATATGATGAGTGGCTAATGTATGCTGTTGGTGGGAGTGCCAATCCAACGATCTTTAGCCAAGCAAATTACTATATAGCTCCAAACAATCGTGATTCCAAACAGGTAATTAAATACTTCAGATAGGTGTTGAAGCTCTTCTCAACTTAAAATTATTAATCACAAGAGGGAAAGAACTGTATTAGCTGATGAGGTTATTGAATTTTATTGCAGGCGACTAAGAGAGAGTGTAACGGAGGGTGGGTGAGTTGGAAATGGAGATCTTCAGGTGACTTATTTTTCAACGGAGCTTATTTTGTTCAATCTGGGTATGGGTCATGCAACCCACAATATGGTGGCTACCAGTGGTTCACAGCTTCGCCGGCATTCATGGTGCCTGCCCTAACAGCCAATGCAGGTCGTCTCCACTGTCTTCCAGGGCGGCAGTGCTGAACCAAGAGATTTTATAGTTCGCGATTTCATGAAAGGCGAGGCGGTCATTTTGTCCCCTTCATGTATGCAGCGACTACATTCTTCCATATATGTACATTTTTCTTGTTCATTTCGAAAACTCAGTCCTAAGTGTAGGCTGAAACAAGTTCTCTGGAGGAGAACTTCCATTTCCATGCAAAATTTTGACCTTTTTGAGCAGGGGCTTTTACTTGTAATGTAAACTTCGAAAGTGTTCCATCAATCAAAAATAAAATGAAACACCAACAAATAGTCGATTGACAAATTATAACACGCTTTGTTTGTATCAAGCTTGTAATATGAAATAAATTTTAGTAGGAAAGGAACGGACATGAAAAGAATGTTACTAGACACCAGCTGATTACAACTAAGATTGGATTAATAGTAGTTAAATGGAAACATGATTAAAATTCAAGTTTTTTTTTTTTTTTTTTTTTTTTTTTTTTTGGGGGGGGGGGTTGGTACATTTAAACAACACAAACACACGTAGTACATGGCTTGTGTACGAATTGATCAAAGTAACTTTGTATCCACTATTGGGAAAAATACCGATACTTGATTACCTTTTTCCACCTGCGTATAAAATCGACGAAAAAAAATGAAGTACAAAAGCCATACTCATGAATTGTGATACATGATTGGATAGTATCCAAGTGGAACCTATGTGCGGTTATGGAAAATTATGCAAAAGTAATGACCATAAAGACACAGACACAACGATATATGTGATTCAGCTTTGTCTAGATCTATAGGCATAATGAGACTTCTTCACTATGAGAATGGAGACTGACAATTTGTGTAGTGCTCAAATTTAGAACCAAATCTAACCTTGTATCCGAAACTAGATAGCTAGCTTTGTACATGCTCTCTCAACTTACACTCTCAACCCTTGAAGATATTACTAACCCACTACCCAAATCCTGAATTAACCAGCATGTATAACAGTTTTATATTTAATCATAATAGTTGAAATAGAAAGGGCATTGATGCAACCTACCTTGAAGCCCAACATGATAATAAGCCTACCCAAGTAAAGAGATCAGCCCGTATTCAAGCTCAGTCCAACTCTAGCCTAGTCTAGTTCATGTTCAAGTACAATTCTAGCCCAAGAATTAGTTCCATTTTGATTTATTTATTCTCTAAGCATTGGAGCTTGAATCAATGCCCAAGAATTAGTTCTTTTTCTGAAGGTATCACCTATGAAAGGTGTGATGAGATTTAACGTCAAGGGAAAGCTTAGCCCTTAGTGCATCAGCCCTTATGGATTATTGAGAAGGTTAGACCTATTGCTTACCATTTAACCTTACCTTCGTCCTTATCTGGTGTGCACGATGTGTTCCATGTGTCAATGCTACTTCTATGCGTAGAGAATTTGGAACATCTCCTCCAGCGAGAACCTGAGGTCTTGGAGCTTGATCTTTCCTACAATGAAGAGTCAGCCAAGATCCTAAATAAGAAGGACAAGCAGTTGTGGAACATGACCATACCCTTGGTAAAAATCCGGTGGAAAATTCATACCCTCAAGGAAGCTTCTTAGGAGAAAGAAGACGAGATGAGATTGAAGTATCTCCATCTCTTTAGAAACCCAAGTATGCTTCCAATTTCGAGGACGAAATTTCTTTTAAAGGGGGGAGGATGTGAAATCCCTCCTAAACCTAACCTAGAAATCCATATTGTAAGTCCGAAGACCTGAGTGAAGGAAGAAGACAGCTGTGGACCATCCAAATTGAACCCATTGGATCTGACTTAGAACCAATGGAAGTAAATGGAGATGATCCTATGATACAAACCTTGTTAGATTTCAAAATGATATGTAACTTGAATGATGACGGACTTGGTAGATGGACTATAGTGCAATGATAACACAAGTGGAAGGTCCCATAAACCAGGTAAGACCCTTCTATAACTTGGAAAAGGACCCAAGAAAAAGATAGAGCTTTCAGGGACCAACATACAGTTTCTGGAAAGAAAAAAAAGGTACAGGTTGGCAGCCTACCTTGGTCACCCCAAGCAACCAACTAGTCCCGGGACAAAATTGTTACTTTTTGGGAATCAGGTTTCCAAAGCCCTATATAATCAATTTTTTATCTAATTTGTGTCATATTGTCATAAAGATATTGGAGAACGTCAGAGACACCCTAGAGCATTCTCTTCAAGGCCAATGGAGATCCCCAAGCATCCGTGGGAGTTTTTGCTCGACGAATCTTCTTCTTCAAGGTTAGCAAACACTCTCATTCCTTCTAGATATATGTTCTCCATTGATTCTACCCATTAATGAGATCATGAGGAAGGTCTTATGTTACTGTAATGGCCTACTCCTTCATTCACTTAATTTTAGAGTGAATCCTCATTCACTTTATTCCTTCCATGTATATCACGATGTGATTTCGGTAAAAGCCTAGCATGAATCGCTATGATTGTATCCTCATTGGTAGTTTGATTTCCAATCCATGCTAGATCTATTTCTATATTTTTTTTTTTCAGACCCTGACCTATTGTTTTCTTAGTCCTAGAGTGAATCCCCATTCACTCTAGTATATCCGTGAAATATACAAATTGATTTCAGATGAAGTCTATTATGAGACTGATAGGTTTTTATTCCTATGACCATGATTGATGCCTAAATCATGTTAGATAGTCTCCTAATATTATTTTAGAGTTTTGCTATTAATTTTGGAGTGTTTTGAAACCCAAACGATGATTTTTCGATCAATTCTAGGTTTTATTGTATGTACACAATAGCCTTGATTGATTGCCTTGGACCAATCCAAGATACCAAAGGGTACTGAGACACCAACTTACCCCGGTTTGCCTCTGTTTCATCTTCGAACCTTTAGGGTTTGTTGCTAACTTTGAATCCTTATATTATTAGGGTTCCATTGGCAAGTGTAAACCTACCTAGTGATCTATTCTTTGTAGGTTTCATGATGACATAAGGTGAAGATGTTCACCTACAAATAACTTGGATTGCATTCTTAATCATTATAGAACTTGTATGCATGATCTAAGCTACTAATTTAGGAATATGTCTCTGTAAATGCGGAATGTATTTATTATATTGTTATGCATACTTGTTGAAAATGTGAATGATTGGAATGTGATTGGATTATGATATGATGTTATATTTGGAGTCATATTGTAATGTGACTGCTTAAGTTGTAACTGTGGAATGGGGAATGCCACTTGGGCGTTTCTGTCTCAGGACATCAGTGGAGGTGGTAAGAGACGTTTTCCTATGATGCCCCTTGGCGCTTTCCCTGATTACTGGATGACTTACCTAGGATTTGTCTAGAAGTGTTTCGTAGGAAAACCCCGTCATATCTCACCCTATCGGCATGGGAATTGAGGCTAAGTGACCAGTGGCAGCAATAGGGATTTGTGGGTGCTCAATACCGGTAACCAACCCTTGAGAGGAGACAAATCACATTGTTGGAGCCATTCATTGGTAGGTTCGCACATAATTAGCCTGGGCTCATGGGCACTCAAAACCGGTAGACAACCCATGAGAGGACACGAGAGCTTCCCGTTTATTATATGTGAATGACCAATAGGGTTAAGAGTCTATCGTTCGAGTTGGTTGGAGCCATAGGATACAATGACTCTAAGGAAAAAGATAATAGAACGGATTTCCAGGGGTAAGGAAGGAAAGTATCCGACCCTAAGATTGATATGACTCAGTAGATGACTTGTATTGGACTAAGTATAACTCTGACACGTGCCAGTATTCTTACCAATGGTAGAATGAAAGAGTGGTGACCTAAACCCAGCCATAGTGATTGTCTGAGATGGATGCCTTGACTCAACAGCCGCGGAGAGCCTAATAGATGTCTCTTGTTGAAGGAGAGTGACTAAGACCACCCAGAAGAATATGGTGTTCTATCTTAATGTGTGTCCGCCACTAGATACTTGCATCTATTAGAGTTAGAAGCATACTTGCACATTTTCTCATGTCATATTGCATCATGTCTTGTTCTTGGATATTGAATGTAATGGTTATTTGTACTTGAACTATTTGTTGAGTTCTTTTGAGCTCATCCTTCGGGAACAAAGTTTGTTCAGATAACTATGTAGGTATAGAAGAGATCCCAAGCTACCGTTCGGAGGACCCTTCCCTATATGATGCACTACGAAAACAATGGGAGAAGATAGTGGCCCGTGGTACCACCCAAGTACCAGTTTGGATCACTATGACGGCTGTTAGACACCATCTTATTCGCCATTAGGAGCATGAGCTGGATATAGATCCTTAGATGTGAATACACAAGCCCAAGGAGAAAAAGGCTAGGGTTGAAGAAGAAGAAGAAGAACTAATGGAAGACCTAGATTAGTTGATAGAGTTATTTATATTCTTTCGGCTGTAATACATTAGATTTGATCTATCCTTCTACATTGATTTTAGAGTTTATTTCCACTATACTCTATACTCTGATGATATTTGTATAATTTTTCTACACTTTGATATTGATTTGTAGTTTTTCTAAGATCTATTATTTGATTGTTACTTTTAATTATATTTATATAATGATTTATTTTTGCTCTTGATTATACTAATATGCTATGTGGGATAATGATTGTTGAGACTTGATCTTCGAGACTGTGGATCACACCTCCGAATATTCTAGATAAGGTACCGGCTAGGGGATGTAACAACTATAAACGTCCAATAATAAAGCCTAGCTACCCCTATGTTTGACAAATAGTATTATTTATTTGGGTCTTATATATTATTATTTTCTTGTTTAATGTATTATTATTGTTGTTTGACTATTATTAATGTTGTTTGACTATGTAGTATATACTAATCATTAACCAGAAAAAATAGAGCAGGTGTCAAAAGAAAGTCAGCTTAAAGGCCTTGAAAAAATTGGTGTTATCAAATAAATATAAATAGCTTATAATATAATTAATGTCAATTCACCACCGCTCGGCCCCAATGCAATGTCTCTAGTTCGTGCAACCATGTCGACGTCGCCACCTTTAACAAAGGACTCCTGAAGCTCATAGGCTCCCACTTCTTTATTGATCTTATTTAAGCTCTAGCTATGTCCATCAACGTACATCTCCATCTCAAACCAATAACCAAACAAAAAGATGGCTTCTGCAACCCATTCTCTCCTCTTCTCATGTCTAGTTGCAGCATATCTGATCTTAACCATACAAGCCTGGGGAAGCCATGGCTACAACAGCTATGCTCCAGCAAAGAAGTATGTAATGAAGAAAATTGATGCTTGCTGGCGCTGGGATCCTAAGTGGGCATCTAATCGCCGTGCCTTGGCCAACTGTGCCATAGGCTTTGGTGAAGGAGCAATTGGAGGTAAATATGGAAAAATATATGTAGTTACAACTCCGGCCGACGATCCGGTGAATCCGAGGCCCGGCACACTTCGGTATGGTGTTATCCAAACAGAGCCTCTGTGGATTATATTTGCCAAAGATATGGTCATTAAGCTTCAGAATGAGCTGATCATGAACAGTTACAAAACTATAGATGGGAGAGGAACTAATGTAGAGGCAGCTTATGGACCTTGCATTACTGTTCAAGGTGTGAGCCATGTCATAATACATGGAATTAGTATACATGATTTGTACACTTGGGAAATCTGGAATGGTTCGTAGCAGTCCGACACATGTCTGCCATCAAAGAGGGTCTGATGGTGATGCCATTGCCGTGTTTGCATCTTCGAACATATGGATTGATCACTGTTATCTTGCTCACTGCGACGATGGCCTCATCGACATCATCCATGCTTCAACAGCCATCACAGTCTCCAACAACTATTTCACCCAACATGACAAAGTATATATACGTTTAAATCTGATCACTAATCCATTTCTTTCGTGTGTTCATCACCTCTGATGCTTTTTGATGTTTTTGCTAAATCATTTTGGTTAATTTTCAGGTGATGCTGTTGGGACACAATGATGGTTTTAAAGCAGACAAGATCATGAAAGTTACAATAGCATTCAACCATTTTGGCCCAGGTTGTGTGTAGAGGATGCCAAGGTGAGAAGTGGTTAATCACTTAATTATCCACAAGATTAATGTTTGTGAATTTCTCACTGAGCAGTAGGATCTAAACATTTTATTTGCATTACAGGGTTAGCTAGGTTTGGGTATGCCATGTAGTGAACAACAGATATGATGAGTGGCTAATGTATGCTGTTGGTGAAAGTGCCAATCCAACGATCTTTAGCCAAGCAAATTACTATATAGCTCCTAACAATCATGATTTCGAACAGGTAATTAATTAATGAAGTTTACAAATAACAACGCTTCCACATAGGAGGTCAAAGTTCGAATCCTCTTGGGACCAGGGGGAAGCCCCGCCTATATTAATTATATAAAGCTCTCCTGAGGATCGATGTAGTCAAGGTGCACGTAAGCTGCTCCAGATGAACCTCATATCCAAATTAATTCAGTCAGACAGGCTTGAAGCTCTTCTCTACTTGATGAGGTAAAGAACACCATTAGCTAATGGGATTATTGACCGAATTGCATTGCAGGTGACTAAGAGAGACTGTAAGGGAGGGTGGGTGAGTTGGAAATGGAGATCTTCAGGTGACTTATATTTTAATGGAGCTTATTTTGTTCAGTCTAGTTATGGATCATGCAACCCACAATATGGTGGATACCAGTGGCTCACTACTTCGCCAGCATTCATGGTGCCTACCCTAATAGCCAATGCAGGTCCTCTCCACTGGATTTTTATTTGCGGCAGCAGCAGGCACGGCTGTGATTTTGCCACATCAGCAAAATTTAAATGAATGGTTGAGATTCAAACAAGGAAGATTTATGTGTAAATATTAATTTTTTCTTTTACATTTTAAGGATTTAATTTTCTTCATTTACAAACCAAGTCCTTCATTCACCGATTACCCAAAACCATGGCACTGTGGTGATATAACCCCGTCACCGGAATGCCGGAGCTTCGAAGGTGGATGATGACAATGAGAAACGCTCCTGTATTTACCCTAAATAAAACCGAACCCATGTAAAGTTGTTGTCCTCTGTAGATCTTCTTGTACATTTTCATGAGATTTGGATCATTGAAGGGGAGATAACCAGCATTCAACACATAGAGAATGATACCACAAGACTAGATATCCACCTTGGAACCATCGTAACCTTTCTTGGCGAGAATCTCCAAAGCCACATAGGTCGGCGTTCTGCACAGGGTGTGTAGAAGGCCGTCGTCGCGGATCTGATCGGCGATGGCGCTGAGACCGAAATCAGAGACCATGAGATCGCCGTTTTCATCAAGGAGGAGATTTTCGGGTTTGAGATCTCTGTGGAAAACACCATGAGAATGACAGTAACCAATGGCAAAGATCAATTATTGGAAGTAGCGGCGGAACAATCTATCTTTAAGGTCAAGAGCTCTGGATCTAGTAGTCGGAGCATAAACTTCAGCCAAGGTTTCCCAAGTCTGCTAAGAGGTCTGAGCATAAGCAACATGTGGAAGAGAAGTTTCGCTCAAAGACAAAATAATCCAACTCAAAATGAGTAGATCTTGGCGATTCCAAAGATCGACAGTAAATGGAGAAATCGAACTAGCAGATGTAGCAACTGAACTCTCAGAGAGTGAAGATGCAGATTTAGGAGAAGTTGTAGTGACAAGGCGACAGATAGATCCATCAACAAATCCAAAAAGATTATGACCTTTCAAGAGAGGAACAAATTGAGTGAGCCATAAGATGTAATTTCCAGCATTCAATTTTAGAGGAGAAGTTGGATGGAAATTCAGAGTAACGAAGGGAGACGGAGACGAAGATCTAATCATCACCATGGAAAAGCTTCAAGAACCGAAAAGAAGAAAACTATTTTCTGAACTATGAAGAAACACAAAAATAGAGAAAAAAATGCGGTAATCGTAGAAACAAAACTTTAGATCTTGAAACAGAAATAGCAAAGCCTTCAAGATCCGCATACAGTACTTTAGATCTCGATATGGAAACAGCAAAGTCTTCTTGAACTATTTTTTGTGCAGAAACAAAAACAGCGCAATAGAGAGAAGCAAAAGTCTTCAAGAAGAGTCAAGAAGACTCTGGATCTTGAAACGAGAAGCGACTCTAGATCTTGAAACGCGGTTGGATCGAGAGGAGTTAATCGAACAAAAAATGATACCATGATGAAATGATATTTCAATAATAATACGAATAAGAGATTACAAGTATTTATAGGAGAAATAAGATCACTATTGATCAGCTAGATGACAGCTATACAGTTGATCTCTCCTTTACAAAAAAAAAAATTGTCTACTATGTCCTGGGCTAATGAATTCAAAACCCATGAGATTATCATACTATTTGCACAATTCCAACTTGGATTGAGAAGATCATCAATCTATGGTCTTGAAATGCTTCCATCAACAAACTGGAATTTGTTCTTTGCTGCCAGAGCCATTTGTATAGAACGACTCCATGAGTTGTAGTTTGGCTCTGTGAGCGAATGGTCACAAGCACTAGTCCCTGGTGATCAAAGTTGGGCAGTGTATCCTCATGGTTCGTATTGCTTGAACTCCCAGTGGTCATACGACCTACTATGACTTGGCTTCCCTGATTTGACTGGTTTCCCTAGGCCATCGCAACATACGCAAAGGTAGAAAAGGAAGAGTTCAACAAAAGCTTTTCCACTTTGATACCATATCAGATAGAAGAGAGAAAGAATGAAGAAAAACAAAGGGATGTTGCTCTGAATTTCATGTTGTATGCAAGTATTACATTAATATACAAAGAGAAATACAATAACTCTCTCTTTCTTTTTCTTTTTTTTGCGTAGAAAAAGAAATACAACAACTCTCGCTAATAAACTTTTTGCCCTAAAAACTTTCTACGTATGACAGTCACACATATTTCATTGAGTAGAATATTCTAGCTATAATTAGAAATACCAAAATACCCATCATAATAGAGGGCTCGACAAGTTGGGGCCATTTTGCTCGCCGAACTCAAATGGCAGAAGGGATGTTGTCATAAAACACACCACAAAATAAATAATAAAAAAAGAAACAAAAACGAAAACACACAAAGATTTAACGTCGTTCACACACCGATATGGTATGCTACGTCCACAGGCAAAAAAGAGTTTTCCACTATGTGGATGAAGAACAGAAGATCTCACAACCAATATCCAAAAATACCATTACAAGAATTCTCACCCAAAACCCTAATTGAAAAATCTTAAATCTCAATAATGTGGTAGGCGAACATAAGATACATATATATATATATATATATATATATATATATATATATATATATATATATATATATATATATATATATATATATATATATATATATATATATATATAGATTCCAACCAGGTCAGGAGTTGTGCCGTACTATTGGGGCCGAGCCCCCGCACCCCATCCACAGATCTCCGCAAACAGATCATTCGGGTCATCCAATAAAATATGTTGGTGCAAGTCCATCTTCCGAATCAAATACAAGAATTTAGGTAAAAAACATAACAGCTGTGATTCAAAAGAAATGGAAGTCTCCAAAGGATTTATAATGGAGTTTATTTTAATTTGTTCAATCAAGATACAGATTAAATACCATAACAGTTCATGGTAGAGAATGTACATATCCATGTAAAATTGACGTAAAGCAAATCATGCACTTAAATTGTGAATGTCCTTGAGCAGAGATTTTAGTACATGATTATTGATCCTTTGGGGTATCCCCGACTCCTGCCTATACTAAATATTTTCATAACATATTCTAGGGGGAATTTTGTTTTCAAGAGTATGGTCCATGAACAATCAAGGGTGAATAGAAAGACATGCAGAAGCATTTAAGGGTGGAATTTCTATCTTTCATAAAATGTAAGGCAAACATTGTGCTCTCGAGCAAAAAAAAAATTCCCTATCTAAAGACCAATTCATATAATTAAGGGTAACACTGAATAAGTGGAGGAACTGTTCCGCACCATATACAATGGGTGAGTCTTGACCAACCTATAAGACTGTTGTGTATAGTTATCCTCCCTCTACCCTCAAGTAGATGGTGGTTTCAAACGACATGGTAGATAGAAATCCTACTTATAAGACCATGGGTCCAAAGTCTTACAGGTGAGACTCCCAATCTTAAATGTTGTGTGCAAGAGAGAAGCTACGCCAAGCCCAAGGGAACAGCGCCCCTCCCCCCAACAAAAAAAATACCCCAATTATTTTTTAATTTTTCCTTTTGGTCCTTCTGCTTTTGCTTTTTGTCATCTCACCCTCTTTCTATGTTCGAAATATGAGTACTTGCCCCTGTCTCCCTTTCCAAAAAAATTTAAAAGTAAAGGCAAGGGATGGAAAGGTTATTGTGAACTCTCCCAATATTGCATCTTGATTCCACCACTACTTGTATGGTTATCCTCTCTCTACCTGAGAGTAATTGGTCTAGCTTCGAAATGAATGACAGCAAAGATGTACAAAATGATGCAGTCGTCAACTAAATGTAGAAAGAATAAGATAAATACAATCTCATGCCCAACATTTTATATTCATCAATCATCTCGCATTAAATCTTCTATTTTGATGAAATCACATATTAGATGTCATCTTCTTGGTCGTTGTGTGAATTACAGTTCTATGGTGCCTCCTAGACCTAAAAGTTTTTAAGACTTGCAGGTGGTGAAATATTGTCTCCCTACATTCTGGCAAGGCTGCCTCTTAATTTATATATTTTAGTTTTAGATTGATTTATATATATATATATATATATATATATATATATATATATATATATATATATATATATATATATATATATATATATATATATATATATATATATATATATATATATATATATATATTAAAAAAACAACAACATAAATAAGAGGTTCCTGCTAGATAAATAACATAAATAAATAAGAAAAAAACTACTAGATTATGAGAGAGGTTTCAGCACTCAGATCAAACAACATCCGCCATCATTTGGGAAGTGACAGGTCACTTCGTGAATATTATTCTTTTATACCTAAGATATTGACCATAAATAAACCTAACATTTTTTTTGGCTAAATATATATAAACTTTACACTTCTGAGGATTAATTATTATTAGGTGGGCATGGATTGTGCCAAAAATAAGAGTCGTGGATTAGATTTCTCTATTCATTGATACCAATTAACAATTAAAACTTAAAATTTAGTTTATTATATTTATAGTTAACTCAATTTTTTTATTAATTACTACATTGAATTGAAAATAGATGTGTAGATTGCCTTTTTGTAAATAGATCTGCCTAATAAATGACCTAGGTGATAACAAGTAGTCTCATTTTTATATTAAATGAAAATAGAGGCAGTGGTTGGTAATTATCTTTTTTCCCTATATATTATATAGGGAATAACAAACAATAGATTTTGAGCAAATGAAAAAAATAAATAAATACACAAATTTGCCAACTAAAGTTGCTTTGGTTGTAAAATCTCCGCCTTTTAGCGAAGAGATTGTGAGTTCAACTCTCATCAATATGTCCCTCCTGAGAATGTAGTCATGATACGTACAAGCTAGCCTGATTAAACCTCAATTCTCAAAAAAAATTAAATAAATAAACTGGTGTGAAAATAATATATTTTTTTATTATTCTATTTTCTTTAGTGGCAATTAAATGTAGTGCTTTTACAATTAGTCTAGGACTAAATAGTAATTTGTTGCTCATAAATGTTTTCTTTTTATTTATTTATAAAAAAAAATACAAATTGAACCTAGAGTCCCAATTCGATGGCGGTGGCCTCCCAGACTGCCTCCAAGCATTGGTAAACAAGGATTATTTACCTATTCTAATGTAAATATAGATTTTCTTTTGTTTCAAAATACTAACTAAAATGCACAGCATATGAGTGGATTCACATCGTCTTTAATTCCTTTCTCTACAATTCTCTACCGTTCCCTTTTAGGATTGTGCCATGTGGTATTAAGTAATTCAACGGTTATCCAATTCAAACTAAATTTAAATTTTATTTAAACTCTTCCATAAATTTGAATTTTATTTAAACTCTAATTTGAATTGGGTGACCGTTGGATTACTTAATGTTACATGGCATAATCCTGGATCCACATCCTCTGTAATTCCTTTCCCTATAATTCCCTGCAATTCCATCATAGGATTGTGCCATGTGGCATTTAAGTAATCCAAAGGTTACCTAACAAACTAGAGTTTCAACAAAATTCAAATTTATGGGTAGGTTTAAATAAAATTCAATTTTAGTTTAAATTGAATAACCATTGGATTACTTAAATGCCACATGGCACAATCCTATGATGGAATTACAGGAATTGCCAGGAAAAGAATTACCAGAGGATGTGAATCCCATAATCCTATGAGGGAATTGTAGGGAAATGAATTACAGACGATGTGAATCTGCATATGAGCCCATTATTGTAGGATCCACATCCTCTGTAATTCCCTTCCCTACAATTCCCTGCAATTCCCTCGTACGATTGTGCCATGTGGCATTTAAGTAATCCAACGGTTATTCAATTTAAACTAAATTTGAATTTTGTTTAAACCCACCCATAAATTTGAATTTTATTTAAACTCTAGTTCATTGGGTAACCTTTGGATTATTTAAATGCCACATGGCACAATCCTACGAGGGAATTGCAGGAAATTGTAGGGAAGGGAATTACAGAGGATGTGGATCCATTATTGTAACGCCACCTACTCCTATAGTCAAATCCAATGTGTTACTATAAAAATAGAAAATAAAAAAATAAAATTTAATATAAAATGACTACAAACCGGATTCACATCCTCTGTAATTCCTTTCCCTACAATTCCCTTGAATTCCCTTATAAGATTGTGCCATGTGGCATTTAAGGAATCCAATGGTTACCCAACAAACTAGAGTTTAAATAAAATTCAAATTTATGGGTAGGTTTAAATAAAATTCAAATTTAGTTTAAGATGGATAACCATTGGATTCCTTAAATGCCACATGGCACAATCTTATAAGAGAATTACAGAGGATGTGAATCCCTACAAACCCCCCTGAAAAAAGAAAAAAAACTAGCAATATTGTTGTGTCAGCCTTCTTTATTATTTTATTGTTTGACTATATACAGAAATCATTTATCCAAAAAATTAGTGATCTGTTCAACTCCATTAACTGAGATATGCAGAAGAAGTCAAGTTATAGGCTTCATTTGGTTGAAAATTTGGAAATATCAAATAAATAGCTTATCTAAGTATCTATTCATCCCATCCCGGCCCAGTGCAATGTCTTTATAGTTCGTGCAACCACGTCGCTTCACTATTAACAAAAGGACTCCTGATCTACCAAAAAAAAAAAAAACAAAACAAAACAAAAGGACTCCTGAAGTAGTTCATGGGCTCCCACTTCTTTAGTGATGTTATTTAAACTCTTAATTGCTGTGTCCATCAATGTACATCTCCATCTCCATCTCCAAACAAAAAGATGGCTTCTGCAACCCATTCTCTCCTCTTCTCATGTCTAGTTGCAGCATATCTGATCTTAACTCTACAAGCTTGGGGAAGCCATGGCTACAACAGCTATGCTCCAGCAAGGAAGAATGTAATGAACAAAATTGATGCTTGCTGGCGCTGGAATCCTAAGTGGGCATCTAGTCGCCGTGCCTTGGCCAACTGTGCCATAGGCTTTGGTGAAGGAGCAATTGGAGGCAAATATGGAAAAATATATGTAGTTACAACTCCGGCCGACGATCCGGTGAATCCGAGGCCCGGCACACTTCGGTATGGTGTTATCCAAACAGAGCCTCTGTGGATTATATTTGCCAAAGATATGGTCATTAAGCTTCAGAATGAGCTGATCATGAACAGTTACAAAACTATTGACGGGAGAGGAGCTAATGTAGAGATAGCTCATGGACCTTGCATTACTGTTCAAGGTGTGAGCCATGTCATAATACATGGAATTAGTATACATGATTGTACAACTGGGAAGTCCGGAATGGTTCGTAGCAGTCCGACACATGTCGGCCACCGAAGAGGGTCTGATGGTGATGCCATTTCCGTGTTTGCATCTTCGAACATATGGATTGATCACTGTTATCTTGCTCACTGCTACGATGGCCTCATCGACATCATCCATGCTTCAACAGCCATCACAGTCTCCAACAACTATTTCACCCAACATGACAAAGTATATATACGTTTAAATCTGATCACTAATCCATTTCTTTAGTGTGTTCATCAGCTCTGATGCTTTTTGATGTTTTCAGGTGATGCTGTTGGGACACAATGATGGTTTTACAGCAGACAAGATTATGAAAGTTACACTAGCATTCAACCATTTTGGCCCAGGTTGTGTGCAGAGGATGCCAAGGTGAGGAGTGGTTAATCACTTAATTATCTACAGCAAGATTAATGTTTGGTGAATTAATTCTCAACGATTAGCAGTAGAGTCTAAACCTTTGATTTGCATTACAGGGTTAGGTTTGGGTATGCCCATGTAGTGAACAACAGATATGATGAGTGGCTAATGTATGCTGTTGGTGGGAGTGCCAATCCAACGATCTTTAGCCAAGCAAATTACTATATAGCTCCAAACAATCGTGATTCCAAACAGGTAATTAAATACTTCAGATAGGTGTTGAAGCTCTTCTCAACTTAAAATTATTAATCACAAGAGGGAAAGAACTGTATTAGCTGATGAGGTTATTGAATTGTATTGCAGGCGACTAAGAGAGAGTGTAACGGAGGGTGGGTGAGTTGGAAATGGAGATCTTCAGGTGACTTATTTTTCAACGGAGCTTATTTTGTTCAATCTGGGTATGGGTCATGCAACCCACAATATGGTGGCTACCAGTGGTTCACAGCTTCGCCGGCATTCATGGTGCCTGCCCTAACAGCCAATGCAGGTCGTCTCCACTGTCTTCCAGGGCGGCAGTGCTGAACCAAGAGATTTTATAGTTCGCGCGCGATTTCATGAAAGGCGAGGCGGTCATTTTGTCCCCTTCATGTATGCAGCGACTACATTCTTCCATATATGTACATTTTTCTTGTTCATTTCGAAAACTCAGTCCTAAGTGTAGGCTGAAACAAGTTATCTGGAGGAGAACTTCCATTTCCATGCAAAATTTTGGCCTTTTTGAGCAGGGGCTTTTACTTTTAATGTAAACTTCGAAAGTGTTCCATCAATCAAAAATAAAAAGAAGCACATACAAATATCGATTGACAAATTATTGGAAAGATAATGGAACGGATTTGGATAACTTCCATTTCCATTTACAAATAGAGAACTTCCATTTCCATGCACGAATTGATGAAAGGAACTTTGTATCAACTAATGGAAAAAACACCGATACTCGATTTCCTTTTTAATTCCACCTACGTATTAAATCGATGAAGAAAAATGAAGTACAAAAGCCATACATGATCGGATAGTATCTATGTGAAACCTATGTGCGGGTTATGGAAAGTTATGCAGAAGTAATGACTATAAAAAGACAAACACAACGATTTATGTGATTCAATAGGCTTTGTTTAGATCTATAGGCATAATGAGACTTCTTCACTATGAAAATGGAGACTGACAATTTGTACAGTGCTCGGATTTAGAACAAAACCCAACCTTGTATCCGAAACTAGATAGCTCTATACATGCTCTCTCAACTTACACTCTCAACCCTTGAAGAGATAACTAACCCACTACCCTAATCCTTACTTAATCAGCATGTATAAGGGTCTCTTTAAAAGTTTTAGATTTAATCAGAATAGTTGAAATAGAAATGGCATTGATGCAGCCTACCTTGGAGCCCAACATGATAATAAAATTACCCAAGTAAGGAGATCAGCTCGTATTCAAACTCGGTCCAACTCTAGCCTAGTCTAGTTCTTGTTCAAGTACAATTTTAGCCGAAGAATTAGTTCCATTTTCATTTTCTTATAGCATTGGAGCTTGAATAAATGCCCAAGAATTAGTTCCTTTTCTGAAGGTATCACCTATGAAAGGTGTGATGAGATTTAACATCAAGGGAAAGCTTAGCCCTCGGTACATCGGCCCTTATGAGATTATTGAGAAGGTTGGACCTATTGCTTGCTGTTTAGCCTTACCTCCGTCCTTAGCTGGTGTGCACGATGTGTTCCACGTGTCAATGCTAAGTCTATGCTTAGAGAATTCAAAACATCTCCTCTAGCGAGAACCTGGAGGTATTAGAGTTGATCTTTCCTACAATGAAGAGCCAAGTGAGATCCCAGATAAGAAGGACAAGCAATTGTGGAACAGAACCATACCCTTGGTAAAGATCCAGTGGAAAAATCATACCCCTGAGGAAGCTTCTTGAGAGAAAGAAGACAAGATGAGATTGAAGTATCCCCATCTCTTTGGAAACCCAAGTACACTTCCAATTTTGAGAACGAAATTTCATTTAAGGGGGGAGGATGTGAAATCCCACCTAACCCTGGCCCAAATTCTTGCTGTAGGTCCAAAGATCCGAAGTGAAGGAAGAAGACAGCTTTGGACCATCCAAATTGAACCCATTGGATTTGACTTTGAACCAATGGAAGTAGATGGAGATGATCCTATGATAGAAACCTTGTCAGATTTCGGAAGGAAATACAACTTGAATGATGACGGACTTGGTAGATGGACCATGAGTGCAGTGATGACACAAGTGGAAGGTCCCATAAAACCAGGTAAGATCCTTCTATAGGACCTAAGAGGAAGATGGAACTTTCGGGGACCAAAATACAGTTTCTGGCCAAAAATGTATAGGTTGGCAGCCTACGGGCGACCAACCAATCCCGGGACAGAATTATCACTTTTTGGGAATTAGGTTCTAGAAGCCTTATATAATCAATTTTCGATCTAATTTGTATCATATTGTCATAAAGTTATTGGAGAACGTTAGAGACACCCTTGAGCACTCTCTCCAAGGCCAAGGAAGATCCCCAAGCATCCGTGAGAGTTTACGCCGGACGAATCTTCTTCTTCAAGGTTAGAAATTAAACACTCTCATTCCTTTTAAATCTATATCCTCGATTGATTCTACCCATTAATGAGATCATGAGGAAGGTCTTATGCTACAATAATGGCCTACTCCTTTATTCCCTTAGTTTTAGAATGAATCCCCATTCACTATATTTTTTCCGTGAACATCATGGTGTGATTTCAGTAAAAGCCTAGCATGAATCGATATGATTGTATCCTCTTTGATTGCTTGATTTCCAATCCATGCTAGATCTATTTCTATATTATTTTCAGACCCTAATCTATTGTTTTCTTAGTCCTAGAGTGAATCCCCAGTCACTCTAGTCTATCCGTGAAATCTACATATTGATTTCGGATGAAGCCTATTATGAGACTGATTAGGTTTTTATTCCTATGACCATGATTGATGCCTAAATTATGTTAGATAGTCTCCTAATATTATTTCAGATTTTTCCTATTAATTTCGAAGTGTCTTGAAACCCAAACGATGAGTTTTCGATTAATTCAAGGTTTTATTGTCCATACACAGTAGCCTTGGTTGATTGCCTTGGTCGCCCCAAGTGATCAAAAGGTACCGAGACAACAACTTACCATGTTTTGCCTCCGTTTCATCTTCAAACCTTCAGGGTTTGTTCCTAACTTAGAATCCTTATATTATTATGGTTTCTTAATTTGGCAAATGTGAACCTTCTTAGCTAGTGATCTATTCTTCGAAGGTTTTGTGACAACACAAGGTGAGGACGTTCACTTACAAATAACTTAGATTGCATTATTAATCATTAGATTGTATGCATGATCTAAGCTATTGATTTAGGACTTAATTATGATAAATATGTCTCTATAAATGCATAATGTTATATTATATTGTTATGCATACTTGTTGAATATGTGAATGATTGGCATGTGATTGGATTATGATATGATATTATATTTGGAATCATATTGTAATGTGACTGCTTAAGTCATAATTGTGGAATGGGGAATGCCACTTGGGCGTTTCTGTCTTGGGACATCAGTGAAGGTACGAGACACTTTCCTATGATACCCCTTGGCGTTTTCCCTGATTGCTAGATGACATACCTATGATTTGTCTAGAAGTGTTTGGCTAGGAAAACCATGTCATATGTCACCCTATCGGCTTGGGAATTGAAGCCGAGTGACCCGTGGCAGCAATGAAGATTTGTGGGCGCTCAAAACCCGTAACCAACCCATGAGAGGATACAAATCACATTGTAGGGGTCATTCATTGGTCGCACATAATAAGCCTAGGTTCATGGGCGCTCAAGACCGGTAGACAACCCATGAGAGGACATGAGAGCATCCTGTTTATTATATGTAGATGGCCAATAGGGTTAAGAGTTCGTAGTCTGAGTTGCTTGGAGACATAGGATACAATGACTCTAAGGGGAAAGATAATGGAACGGATTGCCAGGGGCAAGGAAGGGAAGTATCCGACCCTAAGATTGATATGACTCAGTAGATGACTTGCATTGGGCTAGGTATAACCCTGACATGCAACAGTACTCATACCAATGGTGGAGTGAGAGAATGGCGACCTAAACCCCAGTGATGATTGTTTGATATGGATGCCTTGACCCAATAGCCGTGGAGAACCTAATAGACGTCTCTTGTTGAGGGAGAGTGACTAAGACCGCCCAAAGGAGTATGGTGTTCTATTTTAATGCGTGTCTACCACTAGATACTAGCATATATTAGAATTAGAAGCATACTAACACATTTTCTCATGTCATACTGCATCATGCCTTGTTCTTGGATATTGAATGTAATGGTTATTTGTACTTGAACTATTTATTGAGTTCTTTGCAACTCACCATTTGGGGACAATGTTTGTTCAGATGACTATGTAGGTACGGAAGAGATCCCGAGCTACTAGTCGAAGGACCCTTCTCTATATGATACAGCTACGGAAACGATGGGAGAAGATAATGGCCCGTGGTACAACCCAAGTACCAATTTGGATCACTATAACGGCACCCATTGAAAATGTTAGACACCGTCTTATTCACCATTGAGAGCATAAGCTGGATATAGATCCTTAGATGCAAGTACACAAGCCCAAGGAGAAAAAGGTTAGGGTTGGAGAAGAAGAAGAAGAACTAATAGAAGACTTAAATTAGTTGATAGACTTATTTATATTCTTTCGGTTGTAATACATTAAATTTTATCTATCCTTCCGCATTGATTTTTAAAGTTTAATTCCGCTATACTCTATACTATGATTTATTGGTATCATTTTTCCAAACTCTTATATTGATTTGTAATCTTTCGGAGATCCATTATTTGATTGTTATTTTTAATTATATTTATACAATGATTTATTCTTACTCTTAATTATACCAATATGTTATGTGGGAAAATGATTGTTGAGACTTATCTTCGAAATTGTGAATCACACCTCCACCGGGTGTTTCAGATTGGGTACCGGCTGGGGATGTAACAACTATAAACCCCAATAATGAAGCCTACCCATGTGTTTGACAAGTAGTATTATCTGGGCCTTAGTATAAGCAGGTGTGAAAACAAAATCAACTTACAGGCCTAGAAAAAATTGGTGATATCAAATAAATATAATGTCAATTCACCACCGCTCGGGCCTCAACGAAATGTCTCTAGTTCGTGCAACCATGTCGATGTCGCCACCATCAACAAAGGACTCCTGAAGTTCAAAGGCTCCCACTTCTTTACTGATGTTATTTAAGCTCTTGTTGTGTCCATCAATGTACATCTCCATCTCAAACCAATAACCAAACAAAAAGATGGCTTCTGCAACCCATTCTCTCCTCTTCTCATGTCTAGTTGCAGCATATCTGATCTTAACCTTACAAGCTAGGGGAAGCCATGGCTACAACAGCTATGCTCCAGCTAAGAAGAATGTAATGAACAAAATTGATGCTTGCTGGCGCTGGGATCCTAAGTGGGCATCTAATCGCCGTGCCTTGGCCAACTGTGCCATAGGCTTTGGTGAAGGAGCAATTGGAGGCAAATATGGAAAAATTTATGTAGTTACGACTCCGGCGGACGATCAGGCAAATCCGAGGCCCGGCACACTTCGGTATGGTGCAATCCAAACAGAGCCTCTGTGGATTATATTTGCTAAAGATATGGTCATTAAGCTTCAGAATGAGCTGATCATGAACAGTTACAAAACTATTGACGGGAGAGGAGCTAAGGTAGAGATAGCTTATGGACCTTGCATTACTGTTCAAGGTGTGAGCCATATCATAATACATGGAATTAGTCTACATGATTGTACATCTGGGAAGTCTGGAAGGGTTCGTAGCAGTCCGACACATATCGGCCAACGAAGAGGGTCTGCTGGTAGTGCCATTTCCGTGTTTGCATCTTCGAACGTATGGATTGATCACTGTTATTTTGCTCACTGCTACGATGGCCTCGTCGGCGTCACCCATGCTTCAACAGCCGTCACTATCTCCAACAACTATTTCACCCAACATGACGAAGTATATATACGTTTAAATCTGATCATTAATCCATTTATGTAGTGTTCATCAGTTCTGATGCTTTTGATGTTTTCAGGTGATGCTGTTGGGACACAATGATGGTTTTACAGCAGACAAGATTATGAAAGTTACAATAGCATTCAACCATTTTGGCCCAGGTTGTGTGGAGAGGATGCCAAGGTGAGGGGTGGTTAATTATTTGTCTACAATATTAAATGTTTATGAATTTCTCAATGAACAGTAGAATCTAAACCTTTGATTTGCATTATAGGGTAAGGTTTGGGTATGCCCATGTAGTGAACAACAGATATGATGAGTGGCTAATGTATGCTATTGGTGGGAGTGCCAATCCAACGATCTTCAGCCAAGCAAATTACTTTATAGCTCCTAACAATCATGCTTTCAAACAGGTAAATACTTCAGATAGGTTTTGAAGCTTTTCTCAACTTAACATTATTAATCACATGAGGGAAAGAACTCTATTAGCTGATGAGGTTATTGAATTGTATTGCAGGTGACTAAGAGACAGTGTAATGGAGGGTGGGTGAGTTGGAAATGGAAATCTTCAGGTGACTTGTTTTTCAACGGAGCTTATTTTGTTCAATCTGGGTATGGGTCATGCAACCCACAATATAGTGGCTACCAGTGGTTCACAGCTTCGCCGGCATTCATGGTGCCTGCCCTAACAGCCAATGCAGGTTCTCTGCACTGTCTTCCAGGGCGGGAGTGCTGAACCAAGAGGTTTTATAGTTTGGGGTTTCATGAAAGGCGAGGCGGTCATTTTGTCCCCATCATGTTTGCAGCGGCTACATTCTTCCATGTACATTTTTCTTGTTCATTTCCAAAACTCAGTCCTAAGTGTAGGTTGAAACGAGTTCTCTGGAGGAGAACTTCCATTTCCATGCAAAATTTTGACCTTTTTGTGCAGGGCTTTTACTTGTAAACATCAAAAATAAAAAGAAACACCTACAAATAGTCGATTGACAAATTATTAATTTGGAGCATGCTTTGTTTGTATCAAGCTTGTAATATGAAATAAATGTTTGTAGGAAAGGAATGGACATGAAAAGAGTGTTACCTAGACACCTGCTGATGACAAGTAAGATTGGATTAATAGTAGTTAAATTAAAATTCAAGTATTATTTTTTGGGTTGGTGGGTTTAAACAACACAAACACACGTAGTATATGCGTACCTCCTTAGATATAGATCATGGCTCGTACACGAATTGATCAAAGGAACTTTGTATCCACTGTTGGGGAAAACCACAGATACTCGATTTCTTTTTTCCATCTGCGTATAAAATTGACAAAGAAAAATCAAGTACAAAGCTGTACTCATGAATTGTGATACATGATCAGATTGTATCTATGAGGAACCTATGTGCGTGTTATGGAAAATTATGCAAAAATAATGACCATAAAGACACAAACACAACGATTTACGTGATTCAGCTTTGTCTAGATCTACAAGTGTAATGAGACTTCTTCACTATGAAATGGAAATTAACAATTTGTACAGTGCTCAAATTTAGAACCAAACCCAACCTTGTATCCAAAACTAGATAGCTTTGTACACCCTGTCTCAACTCACACTCTTAACCCTTAAAGAGATTACTAACTTGCTACCCTAATCCTAACTTAACCAGCATGTATAACCAGCATGTATAAGGGCCTCTTTAACAGTTTTAGATTTAATTGGAATAGTTGAAATAGAAAGGGCATTGATGCAGCCCGCCTTTAAGCCCAACAATACAAGCCTAACCAAGTAAGGAGATCTGTTCATATTCAAGCTCAGTCCAACTCTAGCCTAGTCTAGTTCCTGTTCAAGTACAGTTCTAGCCCAAGAATTAGTTCCATTTTGATTTTGTTAATCTCTAATCATTGGAGCTTGAATCAAGGATCATTGGAACCACTACTTCATTGGAGCCTGCACCAAGAAATATTGGAACAAACCATTTCATTGGAGCTTGCTTCAAAGTACTCTACACTATTTATTAATAGTATTTACTATTTATTATATTTCTAGTTTTTAAGTCTTATGACAATATCAACTATTGAAACCCCTTTGTAATCAAAAGTTTAGATTTCGTGGTAATTGGATTCATTTCCTCTGCTTTGCCTATAAAACGCTATCTTATTTTATAAATGGAAGACATAGAAGCTTGAATCAAAAATTGCCTAAGCATCTCCATTGAACATTAAAGAGTTCTCCCCTAGAAAACCTTCAAGAGTTTTCACTCCTTCCCTGAAGAGTAGGAGCATTTCTAAGTGTGCATCCTTGAAGAGTTGCACTCCTTCAATCTGGAAGAATTGATGCCCTCTTGAGCTTTCACTAGGGACCTAGAAGAGCAGCCTTTGAAGTTCTACTCATCCCTTCATTTTCTACCAAAACCCCCCAAAACTATCCACCCATATTTTCTCACTTCTATCCTCATTTCGGTTCTATTCTAGTCCTTATCTGAGAAAACTCAAAGTTGTAAATCTACCAGTTCTTGAAATATTGGCAACCGTACATATCAAATCAATCCGACCTGTATTGAAGAAGATTAACCCTTGTCCCCAAACCACTGCAAAATGGAAAACTTTGCTCGTGATTGTGACTAGTTTTGGTGCGTGCTAGTCACTCTCCCGATCCTAGTATTCTAATAGCTCTGCCTGGGCTACATCAGACCTATCTTGAGTTGGGTTTTCTAATACCAAGCTTAGACTGAGTCACCATTGAGTGAACCATCGGTTCGGTAGAGGAACTTCATTGAGAGAAGGCACTTCAAGTATGGAATGCCGACTAGAAGGGCCCGAGCCTATTAAAACTGAACCTATAGAGCCCAACAAATATTACCAGCTAGGCCACTCGAATCCATCAAATTTGAACTCATTAGACCGAACCAAGCCCCATATTTGGTGTAAGGAAAGGAATATTTTATTCAAAGAGTATGTGATACATACAGGGGCGGAGCTCGGATTGAACATTGGGGGGGGGGCGAATGTATATGGGCCAATGTGGGACCCACTATAGGTCCCATTTCAGAATATATTATTATATTTTAATGTGGAGTCTACATTAAAAATTAGGTAAATTAATAGAAAATTCATATATGTGAGAGAGAGAAAGGAATAATTTGAGAAAGAGAGAGTGAATACCTAATGTGGAGAAGATTTAGGAAAATTCCAAAGTTTGCTAACTACTTCAATATTTTGTGAGACGTGTGTGAGATAAAAAAAAGAGAAAAAAGAGGAATAAAAGAGGAGATTCATGAGAGAATAAATAGAAATGAAAATAGGAGAGAATATATAAGGAGAAATTCATGGATCGTGAGTTAGTTTTTAAGTTAGTTTTTAATTAGAATTTAACCTTTTATTCCTTAAAATTAGGGATTTAATGATAACCATTAGATAAAGATTATGAATGACATTTGTACCCATCATCTTTATCTTAAATTTTTATTTTTCATTTTTGGAGGGGGGCCAAATAGTGGTATTTCACATTTAATGATAGAGAAATAAGGAGAAAAACAAGGATACTTACAATTTCAAAAAATCCGAGGGGGCCATGCGGTCCCAACGTGGCTCCGCCACTGGATACATAGTCCTATATTTATAAAAAACACAGCAATACAGCAATACAGCAATACATATAGAACACACGTGTATGCCGACGTGTCTTCCCTATCACTTCTCATCAACCTTTGCAATTATATTATGGTAAATATCACTTACCTCTCCTCTTAGCTAAACAAATAGCACTTAGACCCCCTCTTAGTTAGATAATGTCACTTACCTCCACTCTTACCTAACAAATAGGGGTGTCAACGGTGCGGTTTGGAGCGGTTTCGGGCCGGGCCTAACGGTTTCCCGAAAAACCCATTTAAAAGATAACGGTTTCGGTGTGGTTTCGGTTTGGTGCGGTTTGGGTTCGGGTTGACTAACGGTTTGGAAATGAAACGGTGAAAATGAAATTTGAAACCCTGATGCCTAATTTCACAAAAGCGAAAATGTTAAAGACTGAAAGTCTGAACCTGAAACAACGTTAACGATTAAGATTAGGGGTGTCAACGGTGCGGTTTGGAGCGGTTTCGGCGGGCCTCGGTCGGAACCCCGCCCAACCGCCCATTTAAAGTAACGGTTTCGGCGGTTTGGTGCGGTTTGGGTTCGGGTTGACTAACGGTTTGGAAATGAACGGTGAAAATGAAATTTGAAACCCCGATGCCTAATTTCACAAAGCGAAATGTTAAAGACCGAAGTCCGACGAACCGTTAACGATTAAGATTAGGGGTGTCACGGTGCGGTTTGGGCGGTTTCGGGCCGGGCCTCGGTTGGCTGACCCACCAAACCAGCCCATTTAAAGATACGGTTTCGGTGTGGTTTCGGTTTGGTGTGGTTTGGGTTCGGGTTGACTACGGTTTGGAAATGAACGGTGAAAATGAAATTTGAAACCCGATGCCTAATTTCACAAAAGCGAAAATGTTAAAGACTGAAAGTCTGAAACTGAAACAACGTTAACGATTAAGATTAAGACTTAAGAGTTAAGAGTTATCAATTAAGACTTTTAAATTTTAAAATAATAAAACTAAATGAAATTTGAAAATTAAGAGTTAAGAGTTATCAATTAAGACTTTTAAATTTTAAAATAATAAAACTAAATGAAATTTGAAAATTAAAAAGTTAACGATTAATATTAAGACTTAAGAGTTAAGAGTTATCAATTAAGACTTTTAAATTTTAAAATAATAAAACTAAATGAAATTTGAAAATTAAAAAGTTAACGATTAAGATTAAGACTTAAGAGTTAAGAGTTATCAATTAAGACTTTTAAATTTTAAAATAATAAAACTAAATGAAATTTGAAAATTAAAAAGTTAACGATTAAGATTAAGACTTAAGAGTTAAGAGTTATCAATTAAGACTTTTAAATTTTAAAATAATAAAACTAAATGAAATTTGAAAATTAAAAAGTTAAAATTTAAAACTTAAAGCAACTCTCAACTACTCAAACTCGAGTCTCAACGTCTCAAACACCGAAATTCATGGATCATTAATTACATTTAAACAATTCCAAACAAAATTTAATTACATTTAATATTTTAATTTTATTTATGTAAAGACTAACGGGTTGCGGGCGACACGTGGGCGGGCCAGCCAATCGTTGGTGGGGGCCCTCACAATTACGCCATTAAGGATCGGTTCGGGCCGGTTCGGGCTATACCAGGCTGGTTCGGTCCGGTTTTAACGGTTTGGGTTGAAAATTGACACCCCTACTAACAAATATATCAAACACCTCTCTTCTCCTCTGGTTGACTTTATCGTTAAATTTAACTTTTACCGTTAAATATTTAACTACCATTGGCTAAAAACATTTTTTAGTTTAAACCCTAAATTACCGTAATCACCCTAACAGTTAAAATACTAAATTACCCTCAATTAAAATAATTGTCAATGTAGGGTTGGTTGAGTGATAAGATCCATATTTCTCAGTGGAGAGGTCATGGGTCCAACCCTTGCGGACGACAAGCATCCCCCTGAGGATGTAATCAAGTGCGCGCAAGTTGGTCCAGATGAACCTCAGATAAAATAAAAATAATAATAAAAAAATAAAATAAAAATAATTGTTAAAAACCAAAATACCATAGTTAAAATCCAAATTATATTATTAAAATTCCAGTGTACCTTTTTTTATTTTTTTATTTTATCAAACAACTAAAAAAACACCTTCAATTTAAATCGAGACATCTTGGCCCAAAACACCCTCAATTGATGTTATTTTTAAGACCCAAAACACCCTTAATTAACTTCAATTCTTTAATTTAAATGTTAAAAAAAAAAAAAAAAAAATCGACGCTTCATCTTCTCAATTTAAAGAATCCTTGTGGATGCAAAAAATTCCCGCTAGGGGACTCACCCACCACAGCCAGGTGTGCAACGCGGGTCGAACCATCGGTTTATAAACCAGGGTTGGCAAACCAAAAAAAACAAAAAAAAATCCATTTTAATATCAAGGGGTACGTTGGGATTTTAATAATTAAAGATAATTTGGATTTTAACTATGGTATTTTGGTTTTTAAAAATTATTTTAATTAAGGATAATTTAGTATTTTTAATTGCTAGGGTGATTACGGAAATTTAGGGTTTAAATTTAAAAAAATGTTTTCAGCCAAGGGTAATTTGGGGTTTGAGAAAAATATTTAATCGAAAAAATTAATAGAGGAGAAGTATTTGATATATTTACTAGGTAAGAGGGAAGGTAAGTGACATTATCCAACTAAGAGGGGGTGTAAGTGGATCCACGTAAGGTGCTATTTGTTCAGTTAAGAGGGGTGGTAAGTGATATTTACCCGTTATATTATTAACAAGAAATTATTTCTTAACCACATCACCCCTTCACCAACAGCATTTCGAAGGGAATATGGATAAAGACATCAACATGAATGGAGTTCATTGTTCGAAGACAAAGCAGAAACTCATCTCATCCCTGTCTCCAAACCCACACAACCCGGTCAACATTCTCTTCCCTTACATTATTAAAAGAAAAAAAAAAAACGTGGTGCCCAACAGGATCAAAATGCTGCCTGCAACTGGTGGGCAATTCTCTATGCAAATCTTTCTGAATACAATATCTGCAGAACTCATATATAAAGGCCCTAGCTAGATTTATCTTTTTAAATATAAGGGCTCTCGATTTAAAGGTAGTCAATGATCTTGATGTTAACTCCTATGACTTTATCAAGTAATATTATCAGTAATCTTCTTAATTATTAAACTAAAGGACACGCAGTTGCCATAGGATCTTCATTTCCCACTTAATCCATTTTTAAGTATGGTAGGTTTAATTTGGTACAAAAGAAGAGACAGTTGCTTAATTTGAAATGCAACTCATGCTACACGTCAACAAACCTTACTTCGTGCAATCACGTAGGTTTTTACGAAGTCACTGTTTCCAGAAACAAGTTAAAATTCAATTTCCTTCAAGTTTATCAGTGAATGAAATCGTGAAAAAAAGAAGAAAAAATCACGAGTGTATTTAAGAAATACGTTAAGATGATGATGATCTGAATCTCTTAAAAAATGTAGGAATCTTGAAGTAAGTGGGCTTCCACTTAGTTCTAGCTGCCATTTTGTATTATAAAGATCTTTCTGTTTATCCACCTATCTGGAACTTTCCTAGCTAATTGGAAACCCAAAACATGGCTTCTGCAACCCATTCCTTCATCCTCTTCTCCTGTCTAGTTGCTGTATCTCTGGTCTCATCTTCTCAGGCAGCCTCGGGAAGCTACAGCTATGGTGGTTATGGTTATGGTTATGGGTCTGGATCTACAGGCAAGACGAAAGTCATGAACAAAATTGATGCTTGTTGGCGTACAGATCCTAACTGGGCATCAAATCGTCGTGCCTTGGCCAACTGTGCTATAGGCTTTGGTGAGGGAGCGATTGGAGGAAAATATGGAAAGTTTTATGTAGTTACTACTCCAGCAGATGATCCAATCAATCCAAAGCCAGGTACACTTCGGTATGGTGTGATCCAAACAGAGCCTCTGTGGATAATATTTGCTAGAGATATGGTCATTAAGCTACAGAATGAGCTCATGGTGAACAGTTTCAAAACCATAGATGGAAGAGGAGCTAAGGTGGAGATAGCTTTTGGGCCTTGCATCACCGTGCAAGGTGTGAGCCATGTCATAATACATGGACTTAGTATACACGATTGTGTGAGGGGTAAGTCAGGAATGGTTCGTAGCAGCCCGACACATGTCGGCCATCGACTTGGCTCTGATGGTGACGCCATTAGTGTGTTTGCATCTTCGAACGTGTGGATTGACCATTGCTTTTTTGCACGATGCTTTGATGGCCTTACTGATGTAACTCATGCTTCAACGTCCGTCACCATCTCCAATAACTACTTCACAGAACACAATAAAGTATGTTCATCTGATTCATAATCCAAAATACCCTCTAAAATTGATATGCATTTCCTTTGCTAATCTGGTTTTGTTTGATTGCAGGTGATGCTACTGGGACACAATGATGCTTTTACAGCGGACAAGATTCTGAAAGTTACAGTGGCATATAACCATTTTGGCCCAAGATGTGTGCAGAGGATGCCAAGGTAAGCCATAGAAAAATAGTTATCAACTACCTTGCTAGCGCGTAGGGGTGTCAATAAAACCCTATTGGCTCAAATTGGTTTAGAACCACCCTGAACCCAAACTGATTGCAGCACATACATTTTTTCAATTAACCTGAAGGTCAGGCTTGTGCTACAAATTAATCACTCCTCATAGGGTTGGGTGGGTTCAGGTTTAACCCTCAGGCCAACCCTGCTCAGCCTACCAAATCTTGTGTTAGTTTAATATAATGAATATTATTTTTGTACATTTATTTTTTTAATAACCCCCCCTTTTTAGGCTCCCATCAATCTTTCCCTCTCTGTGATAAATTTAGAGGCTCACCAGGCTAACCCATCCTCATCTCTGGTTGAAAAATTTAGATGTATGGTCATAGCATTTTGATGTTATAATTATATGGGCATGTTTATCGATAAGAAAATGAATTTAGTGTATCAAATTATTAAATTAACACTTTGGATAAGAAATGATAAAACTTAGGGTTAGGATTAGGGTAAATCAAGGCCAACCCAACTCTATCCACCCTATCAGGATTAATCAGCACAGCTTGGCTTAGAAAAACCCGGACAAGGTCAAGGTTTTGGTAGGTTTGGGTTTTGGTTTCAGTCTCTAAAGTAGGATTAGGGTTTATGACTGGCCCAACCAAACCCACCCCATTGACACCCTGACCTACATGTAAAAAAGTTTTTATGCTAAAAGAGACTGGTTGACTTGCACTGCAGGGTAAGGTTCGGGTATGCTCATGTTGTGAACAACAGATATGATCAATGGCTGTTGTATGCTGTTGGTGGAAGCGCTGATCCAACAATCTTAAGCCAAGGAAACTATTTTGTCGCCTCCAACAATAGAGATTTCAAACAGGTATATACACATTTAGAGCAGAATGTCTTCTCCCGACCTGAGAGTATTTTAAGGCTACTGTGTTATCTTAACATAGATTGATCAGGTAAGCTTGTTAAATTGCATTGCAGGTGACCAAAAGAGACTGTAATGGTGGCTGGGTGAGCTGGAAATGGAGATCTTCCAGCGATATATTTTTTAATGGAGCTTATTTTGTTCAATCTGGCTATGGAACGTGTTCTCCAGAATATATCGAATACCAGTCGTTTGTGGCTGAACCGGCATTCATGGTGCCTGAATTAACGGCTGATGCGGGTCCACTTAATTGTGTTAAAAAAAAATCGTGCTCATAAAGCTAAACACACAAGTTTTGGGGAAATTTTTGTTGTTTCTTTGCAGATCTGTGTACTCTTTTCTCATTCTGAACTCTACAGTTGACACCTGGCAAGCAAACGATTGTTCATGCGAGAGATTTTCCATTTTCATGCAAAGTTTCTTTTGTAAACCTTGAGAATTCACCGGCTAGGTTCCGAAAACATATTTCAAATTATAGTTGATTGTCATTATTTTAGCTATGTGATGAAATTGCATCAACCAACCACCCCAAAAATTTTGCTTGCTTGCGACCGACATAGGAGCTTGTTATCATAGTTGACTCTTCCTCTTAACATAGAATGAAAATTTTTGAAGAAGCTAACTTCATGTGAATTTACCTTAGGAAAATTTTCAGCTCCATCCCCTCTTTTATCCCTTGAAATTAATGCTGCTTGAAAACAAGTTAAATTATTACTTAGAGCCTCTAATATTAGCATTGTTAGTCTCAGTTTTATTAATCTATTTTCAATTAATTATCCAATATGCTCTTAACTAATAGATGAGGGAGAAAGAATTCTTGCATCACCCCCTTCCCCTATTCTCATTTTTAGCTTGCAATCACATAGAAATGCTTGTCTAAAACAGTTAATCTACATCTTTAATTTGGAGAGTATTGGCGTATTTGAAAGTTTGATTGTAGAATAGCTTGGTTTGATGGAGGTTGCAGTATTATGATGGACATATTACAAGCAATGGCTGAAGAAAGAGGAAGAGAGAAGGCAAAAGGTTCAATCATTCTTGTTGAATGGGCAATTTTGTCCTTTTAAAGATCTAACTTGGTTTTAGGGGTTTTTTTTTGGGGTGGGTTGTATTTGAGGTTCATCCAAGCCAGCTTGCGTGCAACTCGACTACATCTTCAAGAGAGACTTTATATAATTAATATAGACAAAACTTTGCCTTTGGTCCTTAAGGGATTCAAATTCTTACCTCCTACGTGAAAGTGTTGGTTTTTTGCCAACTGAGTCACCCTTTAGGGTTCAACCTGTTTACATTTACTTACTTTGAACAATTGACAATAGAGTGTTTGACAAATATAATCTTCATAAACTATTGGGTTGCATTACTAATAGGACACAACTCAAGGAGTGGCATTGGAAAAAACCATTTATTTTGTTTGTCCTTCTCTTCAACTAAATACAAAAATGTTTAAGGCATGACTAGAATATGGTAACATGTTGTGTATGGGACCTTTTTGGTTCCAAATATATGTGTCCTACACATAGTACTTTATATTGGCAATATATCGTTGTGTCGTCAAAGGCCAACACGAAAACAACAATCAAAACGAAAGGTACTATATGTTGCCGGAAAATAGCTGAAAAATCAATTATCTTTCGCCGAACAGGCAAAAATGTCTACGAAATCATAGATTTCTCCGCCGGCGGTATGAGTTCTAAACTGCTACCGTTGGTGGTGCATTCTACCACCGGAAAAGAGGAAGAAAACAACAAAATACACGCTGCAGCTCTTCCCTTTTTCGACAAATTGAATCATCCGATCTTCTCTCCATTCGCCCGTAAAGAAACTCGGTTGCCATTCAAACTCAAAAATCCCTCTCTTTTTTATTTATGTCTTTCTCTTCTCTCATCTCTTCATGCTTCCAAAATCTAGAACCCTCTCTGCTTTTGCATGCCTCACACCCTCACCGTTGCAACTCTTCTCCACCACTGCGCCAACTCTTCTCCCGCACGGCCGATCTCTTTTCTCTCTCTCTCTCTCTCTCTCCACCCTTTAATCTCTCTCCCGCTCTTTGCAATCTAAGTACAACGTCTTCTCTGATCTCCTAGTCTCAGACTCTCGCGGTCTGGCCCCACTATATGTCAGCGAAATGTCGCCGATATTTCAGGGTTTTGGTGGTGTTGATAGCCACTGAAACACCCCTTGTGCCGGCGACATTTCGAACCTTGGTCATACATAAAAGTGTGATAAAATATAATTTTTATCTAAATACCCTTATCAAATAGTGTGGTGTATATTCCCAAACACAAGAAGATGCATAGGCCCACCCCATTTATATGAAAACAAAATACCCCAATGTGTACTTATGCTTTCTTACTTGTGCACTGATGCAAGAGCTGCACTCATTAAATGTCCCTAAGTTTTGGCAACTTCAACAGCCATTATTTCTTGAGATTTAGAGAAACTCTACCACTATGAATCCCTACTATGGTTTTTATCCTTTCATTTCAAATTTAGTAAAGCATTGAAAGACACTTCTTTGTGGATGTCAAAAACTAAGATTTCGACAATAATGCTGCTAATTCCTTAGCAAGGAGGGTCTTGCAATTTGTGCTTGACAGTTTGGTTGTTGTCCAATTCCTAGTTCTTTGGTTTAACTAAGTCAGTGCAAATTAATTAGGTATTTGCACGATGAATAAAGTTGGTCTAACTATTTACCTAAAAAAAAGACAAGATTTTGAAATTGGAGAGTGGACAGTGACCAATTTATCTTTACATGTTGTGCCATAATCTTATGAAAAAGAATTGAATGGAAGTGTTGTCTAACATTAAGGTACATATTCAAATTTGACCCCAATAGATATTCAAGATCCTCCCCAACTCTTTTGAAACCTCAGATGGTGGAGATTAATGAGTAAATTCAAGTGTTGAAGGATTTTTTTTGGTGGAAGGTAAAAATGTTGAAGATGGGCTATGGAAAAAGAAAAAAATGTTAGAAGGATGTGTCGTGTACTCTGGCTGAGCACCAATTCTTTTAGGAAAATTACATGATTAGTCATTTTTAAGTTTTTCTTTACAAAAATAACCACTCAATGTTTCACTTAACCAAAATAACTAAAACTAAGTTTGGGTTTACAAAACTAACCATAATAGTAAATTTTCACCCCTTTAACATTTTTAATCCCTAAAACTAACCACATTAAAAAGGAAAAATCACTATTTTGTTCAAGAGGGAAAAATCAATAATTTTTCATTTCTTTTGGCCAGTTTTACCCCATATTGGTTTGATTAATTTTAGAGGTAAAAATGTTCAAATAGATGAAAAATCACTATTTTGGCTAGTTTTGTAAACCCTAACTCAGTTTTAGTTAATTTTATTAAGTGAAACCTTGAGTGGTTATTTTGTAAATGAAAACTTAAAATTAGTTAATCAGGTAATTTTCCCAATTCTTTTCTGGGTTAGGGAGTTGTGATTAGCTTGCTCAGAGGAAGGGCATACTTGCAATATGTAAAAAGAACTATGTGTGCAATCAAGATAATTTAATAAACTTGAGGGAGCTTAGGTGTTAATTGAGATGGCCATTTTAGCGCCGATCATGCCGGGAGCGTAATTCTGTGAGGGAGAAGACCAGAGAAGAAGAAGAAGAAGACCACCGGGCAAATAGACTGCCGAAGTGTATCGAAGTGACCACAGAGTCTATGGAATTCAAAACTCGAGATTACGGTGCGGAAGAAGCATCTCATTTGCTTCCTCGCCTGCAAGCGGATTCTCATCCTCTGGCTGTTCAATCTTCCTTAGAGCTGGTGAATCTCATCATCAACTTCACTGCTTCTTTATCTTCAAACCCCTTATTGGCTTCACTTCCCCCTTTCATTTACTTTGGAGATGAATGGAACTAAACCTACTTATCTGTTTTCATATTCCTTGAGGATGTCGCTTGAGTCTATTTCTGATCGCTTCTCTTCCTTTCGCTGACAAATATTCGCAGATTATATATTGGAAATAAATTTCTCACTTACCATGACCTAATGCGTTCCCATGATTTTATGGATTTCTAGATTTTCTTTGTCAGCCGTTCTGTATGGAAGCTGAAGGAGAACTTTAAAATTTGGGATCAGTAATAAGAGTTGGTGAATTTAGAAACGAAAGGAAATCAATTTTGAACTTAGCATTCATTGAAAGAAAATTGAAATTCTTACATGAACAACATGACAAAGTAAGCCAGCATCTTGTGATAGAGAATTCAAAATGGTTTTGGGATTTGGATCTTTCCTTTTCCGGGGTTGACTCCAATGTATGTTCTTTTCCCTTCTAAGGCCGAGACCCAAGTTCAGCTCCTGGAACAACTGGAAGATAGTTATCAATATTGTCTTCTGAATTGAATTCTGTTACTCTTTACAGAAGTGTAAAAAATGAAAATGGCCCCAACCAATAGGTCATTTTTCACCTAGTTACGTTTTGAAATACTTCCATACTTGACTACAATTTAACATTTAACTTTGTAACAGGTTGCCGTTACATTTCACGAAAAGAGTGATCTCTATGATCCTTTGAGAGCGTTAGATGTGGATACTGGAGTTTCAGCTCCAGAAGGAAAAAATGAGACAGGGACCTTTAATGAAGCTGCTGTTCAATCATCGGCTAAAGAATGGGCATCTTTCAAGCGATCGTTAATGCAAAAATTTTCAGCTGCTAAGACAATTTCTATTTCCTCAGTAAGTTTCTCATTCATTATGAAAAAATTCTTCTACTCCTACTCCTCCCCCAAAACAAACAACCCCCCCCCCCCCCCCAAAAAAAAGGAAGAAGAAAGAACTATGCTTCAATATCAATTATCACCAAGTACTTGATACTCTGCTTAGGAACAAGGTCAGAAAGTAGTTTTGTAGTTCATTGTTTAACAAGAAAGGGTGGGACCACTTTGGCCCCCTGTACCACCTATGACTCCAGTATCCCTTAATCTACCACCTTCTCCATCTTCATCTCTAATGGCTCTTGGTCTCCCCACTCCCCCTCACTTCTCACACAGATTTAGAGGGAAAAAAAGAAAGAAAGAAAGAAAGAAAGAAAGATACTCCCACCCCCATGATAGAACCATATGGCTCCCCTCCTCTTCAGCCTAGAAACTCTCGTCCCCCCGGCCACATTGTCCCTTGGTTCCCTTGGTTTGGTGCAAAAGTCACATCCCTTCTTTCACCTTGTGGAGATCCCTTAACCTTTGCTTCCCCACTTGGGCTTTCCTTATCCTCTGTCACATTCAAATCAGCCCAACTGCACCCTTTGTTGGGTCAATACTGAAGACGTGAATCATCTTTTCTTGTCCTTCCCCTTCACCAGTTCACTTTAGAGGAAATCCTTGGCCTCCATTTGGCCTCACTTTAAGCGCTTTTATGGGTTTGCTCAGAATTAGTTGTGGATCTTGAGATCCTTTCTTGGCTTTTCTATTTGTGATATTGCCGACAAGGTGGTTGTTGGTGCTGCTGTTCATCACTTATGGTGGCAGCGGAACCTTAAGAGATGGCCTTCCTACTCTAGCTCCTTGGACGCTATTTGGAATGCCATCTACTTTTATGTCTCTTATAAAGTTCTAGCATTCCCCTTGTTTGGACACCCTAAAGAATAGCTTATTGTTGTTACTGTGGGCGTTACTTCCTCATTCTAGCCTACTAGATAAAGGCTGATCCCTCCTCTCTCCTCCCTTGTACATTCTTTCTCCGTAGGAGTTTCCGTAATGATAGTTTATTCATTTCCCCCCCCCCCTCCCAAAAAAAAAAAAAAAAAAAAAAAAAAAAAAAGAAAAGAAAAGAAAAGAAAAAGAAAGATGGGTCTTTTCTTTGTTCAATACAATGTATTTGTTGAACTTATGCTCTCGAGTTTGAGAGACATCAGCAATACTGTGGTTGTGAGGGATGACAATTGGGTTGGTTATGGTGTTAGGGTGGGTTGCGGTATTTTGTTCCCTTTGGTGGCAGGGGAGAGGAAGAGGGTTTAGAACTTGTACTTCACCTACTCCACTTCTTCTCATGGTACGTAGTGCTTGTCCCACCTAGGAAGGGTTATGGTAGGGGTGATTTTGGACATGGTCCTAGCTCGTCTTTTCTTGTGCAAAGTGGCCTCTTTCATGACTTGAACCTGTGTGTTTCTTGTTACTATAAGCAATGGCTATTTGGCTCCTATGCAAATTTCAAGACCACCGTTCTTACACTTGTCATTGAACTATCATAATAGCTTTAACCATGTCCAAATACTTACTTGTAATATTTCTTTTCTCTAGTATTTCCAAATTAACTCTTTTAGGGACTCTATCATAAGCTTTCTCTCGGCCAATAAAGACCACTTGAAGTTCTTTCTTACATTCTCTATATCTTTCCATAAGTCTCCTAATAAGGTAAATAGCTTCCATTGTCGATGTTCCTTGTTTAAAACCAGATGGGTTCTCTACTATGGTGGTTTTTGGTTCAAATGGGTTTCAATTACTCTCCCATAATCTCGTAGTATGACCCATCAATTTAATGTCTCTACAATTATTATAGCTTTGTATATGTCCTTTATTTTTTCAAATTCGGATCATGATGCTTCTCCTCCATTCAGCTGGCATTTTCCTTGTGTCCATGATCTTATTAAACAACTTGGTCAGCTAAGGTAGGCCATAGGTACCTATGCTCTTGCATAAGTCTGTTGGGATTTTATTTGGATCTTGTGCCTTGCCTACTTTCATCTTCCTTAGATATTCTTTTACTTTGGTCATTTTAATTTTTTGTATATATGTTCAGAAGTTGGTGCCATGGTGAATGGTGTAATAATTTGAGTCATAGATACCTAAAGTATGTTAATTTAGTAGGCTAGAGAAGTAAACTTCCCACCTCTTCTTGATGCCTTCATCAAGTAGTAGGACTTTACCATCTTCACTTTACATCTAACATGGTCTAGATCTCTAGTCTTCCTATCCCTTATTTTAGCTATCTTATAAATAGTTTTCCCCTTCTTTTGTGCCTAGCTTATTATATGAATCATCATACTTCTTCTCCCTTGCTTTCCTCGTAATTTTCTTAGCTTCATTCCCAAACATCTTATTCCTTTGTAGATCCTCTATATCCTTAGTCATTTGCCATGTCTTAGAGCTAGCTTTCTTATTTTTAACGGCTGCTTGAACCTCACCATCCCACCACTATGTCTCTCTATAAGAATGATACTTTCCTTAAGATTCACCTATGACATCTTTAGCCCCCTTCCTAATGCACATAGACATCTCATTCCACATTGTATTAGTTTCCCCCTCAAATTTTCACTTTCCTTGTTTGACTATTTCATTAATGAAGGATTTCTAGCGATCTTCTGTTAAGTTCCATCACCTGATCCTAGGATAGTTAACCTCACATCTTTTATGGGTTTGTGGAGTTAGGCACATCCAAGAGCACTAGTCTCTGCTGCTCCAAATCATGGGCTTTATTTAAAACTGAAACTAACTAAATTAAAGCTAATAACTTATGATCCTTAGTTAAAGGTCTCTCTTACTTTTGCCCCATCTCCCTATACAACCTCCTCTACAAATTCATTGCTAAAATTCTTGCCAACCATCTCAAACTGGTTATTCCCTCGCTTATTAGCCTTAACCAGTCTTCCTTTATCTTTAGGAAAAGTGTTGCCAACAATATACTTCTCTATGCCGAGATCGTTTGAGGGTTTGATCGTAAAGCGCAGTCCTCTTATGCCCTCATTAACATCGACATCCGTAGGCCTTTAAGTCCTTCAGTTAGGACTTTATTAGTGATCCATTCCTTCTCCATTATCACAGGCGGACCCCATCCATAGTGAGAATCCATCATGGCTGCCCTCCCCCGTCTGTTCTTTTCTCCCTTGCTCTTGAAGTTCTTTCTAGGATCATCCAATCTAATGCAGTGATCAACTCCTAATTGCCCCCATTCTCAAATGTTAAGCTCTCATCCCACCTTGCTTTTATTATGACCTTCAATTCCTCCATCTCCACCATCATCTCTTCTCTCAAGCTTTTTGAGGCCCTCTCTTTCCTCCACGTCAACCTCTAAAAGTCCCATCTCTTCTAGCTAGGGTCTTGGAGCCAGTTAGGGTCTCCCTCTTCAACCTCTTGGATTTCTCCCTTATTTCTAGCGTTGATAGTCTACTTGGGTCTTCCTCTCATCCCTGGTAGGCCCATCAACTACCATCACACCCTAATGCTTGATCTTGTCCACAAGCATCTTCAACCCTAGAAGCACAAGTTGCTTCCTTTGTTGGCAGGAATGTCTTATTCAAGTCAGTTTTACAATCTTGCTACCTTTGTTGGTGTGGCTTTTTCTCCCTCCCTAAGATCACCATCAAAGCTATTGAAGCCTTTTTCTGTCCCTCCCTCTTGAAGATAAAGAATCTTCTCACTTCCCCCCCCCCCCCAAGCTGAATAGGGTCTGGGGATCCATAGAATCGAGACTACAATGAAGCCAGTCTGATGAAACTCATCTAGAAAATCTCTTCTAAGTAGGACGCTGATTGGGTTAATTGGATCTATTCCCATCTACTTAAATCTAGCTCTATTTGGAGTCTTGGACTGCTACACTTTGCCTGGTCTCCTCTTGGATCTGGAGGAAATTCCTCTTGCTTCATCCCCTTGCTCTTTCTGCTACCTCTACCATCATCTTTAATGGTTCCTCTGCCTCCTTTTGGCTTGACACTTTGACTCCTTGATGTAGTCTCAAGTAAACAAGGGCAAGAAAGGCAAGATCCTTAGATGAATTGCAGTGAGATAAACTTGGAATTAAGAGGTTTCAGCCAGGACTGAGTCAAGATGCTATTTAGGGCTAAAGCAGAATTCTGTATTTGAAATTGAACTCTCAATTTAGTCCTCTGTTCCTGTTTTCTAAAACTGCACTGAACACTCAGTTAGATTCTCTGTTTCTGACTTGCTTGTATAACAGATTGCTGACTTGAATTCCTTGATTCAGTAATTAGGCTTAGGGTTTGTAGGGGACTTAAATTGGGCTCTGTTTAGAGTTTTTGGGGCTTCTCTGGTGGAGTGTAACACGGGCTGGTTTAGGATTTTAGAATTCTTTGATGGGGTGGAACAGGGACTGATTGAGGGTTCAGGTATGGGGTTAGGTATGTTAAGGTTCTAGAAGGGTAACTAATTATTTATGGGACTAGGGGTTTTCAATTACAGTTTCAGAATTAAGACTTAAAGTTTAGGGTTTGGGATTTAGGCCAGTAGGGATTTGAGGTTTTAAAGGAGTGACAAGGGCTGAGGCTCGGATCAAGGGAGCAAGGGGGAAGTTTCTAATGGAGGGTTTAGAATTGTGAATTCTACAGTTTCTGAAGAAAAAAAGTAGGGCCGAATGGGTACAGCTTGCTGAAACAGCATTCAAAATGGGGGAAATGTGAATGGACAAGGCAGTCTTGTTACTTACCTGTAACTAAGTTGGGTAAGGGCTGAGATGGAAATGAAGTAGTAGAGACCAGCAGCAAGCACTGTCAGAGGTTAGAACCTTCAGACTGCTTACTCAGTCACCTGGAGGTCCCTTATCACTGATGAAAAGAGCAACACACTTTTAATTGTATTATGAAATTTGAGTTCTGTTACATGCAGAGGCCTTCTATTTTTAGCCTCAGTACTGACTTTCCTAGTTTGAATCAACATCTGAACTTGATTTCAAATAGGGCTCTTATCACTAACCTAAATGGACTCCTTATTAGGTCTATTTAGTTACTAATAAACTTCACATAGCCTAGATTGACTTAACAATAATTAAAAGATAGTTAAAACCTTACTGAAACTCTAATGGGAAATTTTTAGTGCCACACCCTGAGTTACCCCCTAATACTAATGCCGGCCCCTAAGTTATCAATTTCTCAATCAGACCTCCTATTACTAACACTGTTATTCTCAGTTAGTTTCTATTTATCCTCTTCCAATATTACCCCCACATTCTATGGGAAGAAAATGGCCAAGGAGAGGAAAACAAAAAAATATTCGTGCCAGAATAGAAATCATGAAGATGCAAGAATGGAAGATGACGAGTGGTTGCAGATGGTAGAGGAACACAAAGACAACTTGAGCGTAGGGTTTTTCGTTCAAGGTCATTCTTGTCTTTTTGAAAAGTTAAAACCTGCGTATATCAGCACTTAACTTTGATTTCCTAATAGCAGGGGATGTCACTGATATATTTTTCACTTGTAGGGGGTCTGATTGATAAATTGGATAACTCTAGGAGTGGCATTAATTTAAGGGGGGGGGTAATTTAGGAGGTGGCACTGAAAATTTCCCAACTCTAATTACAAGTTTGCCCCTGTTGGTATCGAGTAGGTCTTTTGTATTTATTAAATTGCCCCTAATGTATCAGGTAGTGGTCCTACGCTGCTGGGCAGAAAACCTAGCAGCAAACCTAGGGCTTCCTTTGGGCCTTGTGGGCCTTGGGACTGACATCACTCCTGGCGCCCCCTAGTTATTCTGTACAATCTCCTAGGCCCCCACTTGGTTTATGCCTCCCGCATCCCCTAGCCTAATCCTCTCTTCGCCTTTATCTCCAATGGGACCCCCCCTCACCGTGCCTTTTTCCCCCCTCCATAGAGGGTCTATTTCCCCCTCCATACACCCATCCTTTGACCAAAACATTTGGCTCCCACCACCATAGGAGTCTTCATTTCCTCATCTACTTGGAATCTCTCCTATCCCCTTGGTCCCTTTTGGTTTGGTTCAAAGGTCGCATCCTTAGGCATGCTTACACGCTTTTCTTTGGACCCTAAACCTTTGTCTTCCAACCCAAATTTGCCACCACTTTCCCATTAACCCCAATTACATGCTTTGTTGGAATTGGGTCTGAAAATGTGGTGATGTGAAACAAATTGTAGGGTTTAGCTTTTAGGGACTTTGTCCTAGAATTGCGCTCACTCCAGGATCCTCTCTCAGGGAAGCAGCAGTCTTCTAGGGCTGTAGGAGTCTTTAATTGAAGGATTCTTGAAAGAAATAGGGTATGCAAAGGTAGGCTTAAGCCTAAAAGGTTGTGGCCAGGCTTAGGGTTCAAGGAACTCGAATTTTAGACTCAACTCTATGCTGCAGTTGCGGTTACAGGTCTGATATTGACTATTGAGTTTAGGTTTAAGTTTCGGGAGTTTTAGAGGTTAGGATAAAGAGTAGCAAGGTTCAGCTGCTACTGTTTGTTAGATTCGGGTTAGGGTTTATATGTTAGGGCTTAGGAAAGAGGGTTTGGGGTTTCGGTTGGACTAGGAAACGGACTGTTATTGTTATTTGATATTTTTAGATCAGTCCTAATTGATTTGAGTTTGTTTTGAAGTGTCCTACTTGGGTTAGGACGCTTAGGAGAGTCAACTAGGGTTTGAGAGAGATAGAATGAGACTGGGAGATGGTAATCCTGAAAGGGTTTGAAGTTCGGTTGAGGAATTTGGGAGTTATAGGGTTTCTAATAAAACTAGGGTATAGGGAATCTAGATGTTGAAGATGAATTGCAGAAAATTCTAATACCCATGGAGGAAGGTTTAATGAAGGATCTAAGGGTAGGGATAGGGGAGGGGGTAAGAGGTTCGAGGACTCTAGGGTTGTCTACAGGGGGTATGGTGCTGCCGCGGGGAAGAAGGGGTTAGGGGGGTGGGGGTGGAAGCTTGTGTTGCCTAGGGAAGAAGGAGAAAGGGGCTGGCGAGGGAGGGGAGGGCTGTACTTGCTTGGGCATGGATCTAGGCTGCTGGAGTTGTTGAATGATTGCTGAAATTTGCTGGAGTTGACATATGAAAACACTCACACTAAGCTGCTGCAGGCTTCCCCAAAGTAAATCCATGACTTCTCTTGCCTCCAAACTCTCAATCTCAATTTTATTGATCAGTTCAACTTGTGTTTATAGAGAATGGAGGCTTTATTTATAGCCTCTAAAAGAAACAAACTAAGATTCAGACTAAGAAACTCATTAGACTTTAACTTCACTCTTTAATTCTAACTATGGTCTAACTTAATTAATGACTCACACAAATAATGACTCTTATCTTTTGGGAAAAAAAAAAAAAAAAAAACAAAAACAATGACTCTATCATAACTTACTCTAGAGAGATCCAATTTGGATTCTAAGAGTAGATATGGAGTCCTAATAGAAATTAGAAAGTAGACTCAAACTAGGGGATTCCAACATGAACTAGGAATCACACCTAGACAAGGGTTCTGCAATATATCACAAAATACTCACTCAAATGAGAAAATAAAAATAGATTCAGGGTTCTGAGACTTAGCTGGACCCAATGGGACCCAGACCTAGGACACCACAAGTTTGCAAAATGACCAAAATACCCCTGGATCGAAATAGGGGCAGTTGGGTTTGGGAAAGTAACCCTAGGCTGTATACAACCCCTAGAAAAGTATACATCATGTGGAACACATTTTCTTCACTTGTCCTTTCTCTTGTTCCATTTGGGAGAAAGCCTTTTCATCCTATGGCCCCCCGCTGTAGATGCTCTTATGGTTTTGCTTGAGATTGGTCATGGATGCTGAGATCATTCCCTAGCACCACTATGTGTGACATTATTGGTAAATTAGTGCTTGGAGCTGTAGTCGCTTGCTAATGGTGGGAATGCAACCGTAGGAGATGGACTTTCAAGTCTAGATCATTGTACTGTTGTTACCCACCCCCCACCCCCCCCCCCCAACCACCAAGGATGCCCTTAGGAACATGCACATTTTTGTTACTTGGGGTTTAGGTTCCTCTTTAGAGCCTACCCCCTCTAGCAAATTCTAGGCTGCTGCCCTCCCTTCCCCCTTCCCCCTTCCCCACTGTATATTCTTCTCCTTTCTTTCAATTTCCTCTTCTGGGTAGTAATATATTTGATTCACCCAAAATAGAAACCTTGATAACACACAGAAAAAAACACACGAGTACGGAAGAAACAATAATCACTTGAAGTGCTGCTGGGTGGGTAGCAAGCATGGGGGCTTCACTTGGGCTTTTAAGGGCAGGGCAGCAAGTGTAAGGGCCCTAATTAGGGGCTGGATCTGCTTCAAACTATGACTATTTTATAGCCAAATGATAAAATAGATTCTGCAATGGCTACTTCTTAACTTACTGGTCATTATTTTGATTTCAAAGAGACATGAGGTTTTATCTGTTCTCTGCTTGTAATGGTGATAACTTATTGCTTTTTCAGATGTCTGACGTATTAGTAAAAAGTGGCAAGGGTATGCTCTCTCTTTCTCTCTCTCTCTTCAATTTCTTAAAATGGGAAATCCTTTCTTTTTGATAGAATGGGAAATTATTCTGAGTACTAGAAAATGTTGCTTAGTTTTGCATACATTGCTGCCTGAATATGTATCTATATGAACTGGTATGTTATTTCTTAGTTCTATGTGATATGGACTCCTCCAGAATATGAGAAACCTTCAACAAGAATGCATCTAGAAGAACTGGATTATCCACAAAAAGATGCTGAGGCAGTTAGCAAAATTATTACACGGCAAGAGTATGTTTCACGATTACATGAACTTAAAGATGAAATATCTCATGCTTGGCGAGCTGAGGACCGTGTAACAGCTTTGAAATTATCTATCAAGGCAAGATTTTGGACTCATTCGCTATATATCTCTATAATGAATATTTGAGATTATCCACATATGTTGTGTGCCTTCCCTCTTTTTTAATCAAATTTTCTGCTTTGGTTGTCAGAGAAAATTTTGCTTTTTACATATAGGTTAGAAATAAAATTTATTCAGGTCGTCTTTCCTCCTTATAACATGACCTTGTATAAAGGGGGGGGAAGTCATCCCTCTAGTTATGAAGAAAATTCTATATTCAAGAATATTTCGTTTAAGAGTTTACTTGACAAATCAAGCAAAAGAAAGTGAAGACACTATTGATATGTTTCACTCCCTCCAGAATTCATGGCCTGCAACTGCATTAATGCAATATCAGTTTTCCACTGCAATAGACTTAGCTACTCTTCATTGGTATTCTTTTCTAAGACACTAGATCTTGTACGTTTCTGTTAGAGAAGAAACTGAAAATGCAATTCTAAATGTCAGATGATACATGAAACATCTCTCTAGCAAACCTCCTACTCTTTTTGCAGTATATGTAGAAAGCACATGTTTTAAGATTACATTTGTTCTGAAATCTGAATATACTCATTATCAACTGACTGTCTAAATTGTTTGAGTAAAAATGCCTTGAGCATGCAGTCTTGTACTTTACTGTTAGGGTACATCTTCATGCAGACTGCAACTGGTATTGCACTGTTCATGATTCAAGATAACCTTAAAACACATTGTATGCTGCTTTTCTTTGACTTTTTAGAGCACAGTCCCAGTTTAATTGATTGATATTGGCCAATTCTTTACCGACAATTGTTAGCACTATTGACCCCAAACTGATTGGGCTATATGTATTGAATCCTTTTATCTTTTATCCGAGGTTCGAAATCTCGGTTTCGAGGCCAGTTTTGGCCAGCCTTGGAGATGGTGGGAAAATTTTGACCATCTCAGTCAAAACTTGGCACTTTTGCCGGGGAATCTTGATGGGTGGTTTCGGCCCTATTCTGATGGGTTTTTGACCTATTTTTTGCTTACACCCTATTCAAAGCATAAATAACACATGGAAGAGATATTTTACATAAAAAAACCAGTGAAAAGTACTCATTCATATGCTACCACTTGAAAGACGTGTTAGGTATGCAGATGCGGCAACATCATAGTAATAACAGAGAAAGCAAAATTAATTAACTGATTCACCCAAGATCACAATACTCTGATTCACACCAAGCAATAGGTATTCTATAGACTATACCTACCCAAGAGCTACAGCCCTCACAATGAAAAACCAATGCTGCTAATTACTTCCCTTCCCCAATATTTAAAAGTAAATAACTTCCTATATAAATCTAATAACAAGATATTCCCCAATATTCCCTAAATCACACATATTCAGCAACTTATGCATCAGCCTTCATCACAGATCCTGATCCAATATCATTCCTTACTTGCTGTCCACCAAATCGAGAAACCTTCTTCCTATGCTTGCGAGAATATACTTGCGATATCAGGGGCCTATCAACATGCATGTCCGTTTTGAAAAATACAAAGTGTTAGGATTTCAGAACCTGTAATCAGCCTAGCGACTGAAAAGAAATTCAGAAAGAGGAAGAAGAATAGAAGAACAAAGAAGAAGAAAAAGAAGAGAAGGGGGAGAGAGCTAGCATCTTTGTTTTGGCTCTCCCCTTGTACTTTATTTATAGTGTAAAATCAAATCTCAGTTAGGAAAACTTTCCTAAACAGAGTTACAGCAAAAAGGAAAATTACATGTTGCATGAATCTCCCAAAATCTACTTAAAAGGAAACTCTCCTAGGGTGATTACTTGTCAACCAAGAGCATTAAAAAGTAACCAAAGTAGAAAGTACCAAAATTAGAAACCTAATCTAAAATAGTAAGTGATATTTTACATGCCCCCTCATGCTGGAGTATGCATATCAAAGGCTCCAACTTGGAATAACAAGAACATATTAAGAAACTTCATTACAGTTGAGCATATGTATCAATAATAGACGCCGATAGACTCCAAAAGCAATTCGCCCAGGAGATAATCAACAACTTATGTAAACAATCTTCATGTCGAATGAACCATGCAACAATGAGAATAACAGGCAGTGGTGAGCCGAACCATATCAATAAGTATAGCAGCAAGTTAGCAACAATAACATCAAGGGCACCATCCAAATAATGCCAGTAGTAGGGAGGAATCACCATCAAGAAGATAAAATGTGCAGCTAAAAGCCGCATACAAGCTCTTTGCAAAAAGGGCAAGTGTAGGGGAAATGATGGGTAGGTAAAAGACAATATGGATTACTACGGACCAAGTAGGTAGGTAAAAGACAATATAGGTTATTGCGGACCAAGTAGGCAGGTAAAAGACAATATAGGTTATTGCGGACCAAGTAGGTAGACAAGAGACAATATGGATTGTTGCGGACCAAGTGAGGTAGGCAAAAGGTAGTATGGGTTACCACGGACCATGTAGGTAGATAAACGGCAATATGGGTTACTGCAAACCAAGTTAGTAGACAAAGGGCAACCAAGTAGTTAGGCGTTGTTGTAGAATACCATCTTAGGAGGATAAAGATCTTCACCAATAACATTCTTCAACAAATCTTTAGTAGGTGTAGTGTAGAATAAGTCTCCAATCTCCCCCCTCCATGTATAGCATTACACATGTGGACAACTAGTGACAACCAATATCCAATATAGGAAAATTCCAAGCAGGAATTTCTAATTTCCCTTTTATGGTAGTAAACTAGTAATAATCTTCATTCTTTTAGCAAGTCTGAATCCAAGAACTACTTTCCAAACTCTCCGCATGGTAGATTATAAGGTGCATGCGTGTGCCAATTTGCCAAGATTTAAAAATTGGTTCAAAATATCCAATCAGTTAAGTTGTGGACCATAGAAGCAAACTTTCACTCTATTTGAAACTCTTAACAGATCTCGATTTGAAGATAAACTAATCCTAGTCCTCCAGGTCGTTTTTGATGTATTAGATAAAGAAAAGACTAAACTTGATTGCAAAACAAACAATGGAAGCAGTAGTGAAGTAATACAGTACCAGCAAAATTTTTCAAAACAGAAAAATTCAATAAAACAGGGGTTGCAGTATGTAACTTGCAGCAGAACTTATGGCATATACAATGGAGGACCATACTTAGGTCTTGCACTCCAAATAGTGGGCATATCTTCGCAAAAAATCAAGAGGAACCCTAAGACATGAGTATAGGACAGATCGAACTTCAGATTTGCACAAAAAATATTGCAGGAGAAAGGCCCAAAAGGATAGCAACATTATTGAGTAATCGAACCTTATGCAGTCCATACTTTTTTATATTAGTAAGTATTCTAGAGAACTAGAAGAAGATAGATCGAATTCAAAAAAAAAAGGAAAAGAAACCTCTGATTTTTACAGAAACTGGGCTGAGCGTTCCATGATTCTGAATTAATTATAAAGTCTAAAACAGAGCAGATCTAATCTACAGGAAAAACTTCTGACTTGCATAGAAACTGTTGACTGAGTTCCATGATCTGAATTAGTTGCAAAATCTGAAACTCTCCATGATCTGTGGGCCTTCAGTAGTATTAATCGGTTGAGAGAGATCACTTCATATGTTGATTAAGGAGGATCTACACTACATATAGATAGTACAGCAATAAGTAGCTGCACACCAGGAAAAAGAAAAAAACTGAGAAGTTGACAAAGAAGTAGTCCCTAAGCAGATTACGGAAGCTCTGATACCATGTTAGGATTTCAGAACCTGTAATCAGCCTAGGGACTAAAAGGAAATTCAGAAAGAGGAAGACGAATGGAAGACCAAAGAAGAAGAGAAGGGGGGAGAGAGCTTGCATGTATGTTTTGGCTTTCCTTGGGTACTTTATTTATAGTGTAAATAAAATCTCAGTTATGAAAACTTTCCTAAATTGAGTTATAACAAAAAGGAAAAATACATATTACATGGAATCTCCCAAAATTTACTAAAATGGAAACTATCCTAGGTAGATTACGTGTCAACCAAGCAATAAGAAAACTAGAAGGTAACTAAAATAGAAAGTAACCAAAAATAGAAATCTAATCTAAAATAGAAAGTGATATTTTAACACAAAGAGTTGTAAATTGAAACAAAATTACATTAAATGTTTCATACAATCAAATGAGATGTTAAATTACATGATAGCGACAAACTAAGTACTCAAAAAGAAATTCGTAATGACATAGCCACTCAAATCCAAGATGAGTTCCTTGGTGGATCCATCCCATGAGCTACATACCCTATCCACTACATCTGTTTCAACCTCTTCTAGATGGTGGATAAAGACATCCCATGTCATGGGGTGAGAACAACTATTCTGGTACTTTTGCGAATCTATTGTGTCATCGTCAGCATGAGCTAGATATCCCAACCTAAGGAATGGGTCATCGTAACTACTGTAAGAGGATGATTGATGAATTGGGTGTGATGGATATCCGAAGGTGGACTCCACGAATGATGATCTTGATCAGGATCCAGATCCATCTTCATACCCATATTCAAATATACTAGTAGAAGATGACCCCCCATATCCATTCTTATGTCTGAATGCTATAGTGCTCTCGGAGGAAGGGCCACCAACAATGCCACCATATGCTCCATAGGGACTGTAAGCATAACCCCCCCCCCCCGGTGCTGATCCAATGCTCCCCATAGCAGTGTCCTAGGCATCAATGAATAATGGTGCTCACCTGTGTCATCTGGATCCTCTAGGCTCCTCCAAGCTCATGCATCTCCTCGTGACTGACAAGGTGGCTACATCCATTGGAGACCATATTTGTCATCCTCATATCCACGGTTCTGCATACATTGACTCTAGGTACGTGAAGCTAGTGATGTTCTACCATGATCTCGATCTTGTGTTTCCTGCATAAATTGAGATTCCCCTGTGAACCTCACCAGTCCTCCTGACTCCCAGACCCAGCTGCTTGTATCATTTGGTTGTCTTCCTCACGAAGATCTTGTCTAAAACCTAGTATTTTGTGAGGTAAAATGGACCGAAACAATAACTTGCTACAAAATTTTTTATCAGCCAGTTCCGTTTCGATTTTCTGCCAGGCTGAAATTTGTACCATGCTTTTATCTTAATTTCTTGTGGCTTATGTTACTATGGATATCACAGCTTAAGCTTGTGTTGGGAGATTTTTCGTTCAAGCTATAATGCTTCACTGAGCATATGGACAATTTTGAATTAACTATTTAACTGCAGTTGTGTATTTATTAGATATTGCATATTTTCATTATGACTAGGTAGTAGGTACCTTGTCCATTTTTAACCTTGAATGTATAAAGCAAACACAATGGCTATCTCAATAGCAATAGTACTCACAGTATTTGGTATTAACCAGTGTCCACTCTTCTGTGGCATTAGAATGTACATTTGCCTGATTCATAGATTAACTTTTTTGGGCAGGTTGCTAGGATGCTGATGGATACATCTGTTTTACAATTTTATCCTACTGCCTTTGTTTTAGTTACGGATGTACTGGATATACTTGGAGATATGGTGTGGGAACGCATTAAAAGGAAGGCAGAGTATGCTGATGATGGAACCAGGATTTGCTCTTTGCCAGGTTATTTATTTATTTATTTATTGTTTTTATTTTATGACACTTGCCCTTGCTGAGGGCTGAATGCTTATGAAATTTGAGGTTGCATTCCAAGTTCTAAGAAATTTCTATGGTTTAGAAAGAAAAAGTGACATCATAGGCTTTGAAAGCCAAGAAGTTATGACTGCAGAAACTCAATCTCAGTTTGTTTACCAATGTTCCTCTCCATCATTCAAAGTCCTGTAAGTTGTAACAGAAATTCTTGTCCTGTCTGCTATTTTGGATACTAATGAGTTGCAATTTGTCACAGATGACTTTAAAGCGTCTGATGTTTGCTCTGATGCGAAAGAAACTTGTAACAATTGGTTCTGCAAGATTGGTTCCATTCGTGAACTTCTTCCACGCATGTAGAGTTCTATTCTTCCTCCCCATTTTCTATGAAGATTTATTGAGAAAAATATCATTCTTTAGTCACTCTTATATTTTCTGAAATTTATCTGCTCCTGCTGCAACTTTTAGGAGGTGAAATTTCTTCTTTCTTGTAAAATATTGTCTATGCACTCTGGGACTCAGGGTTACACTTAATTTAGCCCAGAAACCTCTTCCTGATTCTTATATACTATTTTCTATTGTCTCCAGTTGGTGCCACATTTGTTTTGCATGGCTACATAGGGACCTAGATATACCTCTCCAGATATATATATATATTGATTAGATGATGCCTAATTCAGTATTTATTTATTTATCTTTTGTGCTCCTACAATTTCTTGTTTTAGATCACCCTTGCCAGAGACGTTTTACAGATTTTTTCCTTCCCATATGCTGCGGTTATTTTGAAAATGCTTCTCGGAGCTTTACTGTTGAATTGTTAATTTCTGAAAGATGTTATAATATTATCATTATGTATAGGAAAAGAATCATTTTGGCATCACAGTCCCAACATCTCTAATATTGTTGAGTATGGCTTCCCCTCTTCTGTGTTTCTTTGTTTCTTTGTTCCTTCTTGTGTTGCATTTTCTATTTTTTATTATGTGATTGTGGTTTATCGGAAATCATTTATAAAGTGGATTTTAAGGTGAAACTTCTCTTCTGTCTTAAGTGGCATTATAGGAGGGATTTATAAGTAGTAAATAGGTGTCTCCTTGTTATGTGGTTCAAGTAGAGAGAGAAATTATTAGAACTTCAATCGAGGAAGAACTGTAGGCACTGCTTGAATTGTAGACAATGTGATTTCTAACCCTGCATCAACATTTGTAAGGTAATCACAGATATGATAGATACATGTGTTTGGATAGAGTCATTTCACTGATCCTTTCTTCTTCTTTTTTGGTGGAACTAGTTAAGTTTCCATTATTTTTTTCTTGCAGTAGAACTAATGTTTCTGATGCTATTTGTTCAATGTGTTCTACACTTCAGTTACTTGGAGCTGGCGATATTTTCTTGCTGGCGTTTCTTGCATGACCAACCTTGGGAAAATCTCAAACGCCTAGCTATGATGATGAGAGGGTTAGCAGATCCATTGGCATTTGCATATTGTCATCTATATCTAGCCCGATGTGCTCAGAAATTGCCTCCACATAATATAGGTAAATTTTATGCATAAGGCATGCATGTGTGCGTCTATATGCATTGAGTGTTCAGACACTGAAAATTTTCTAGTGTATGGATCAATTTCAGCAGTGGACATGCTGTTGCCAATGCTGCTGATTAGACACCCTACTTACTATTGACTGTCTGTAGGCATCTGTTTCTTTAGTCTCGTGTTAACTTCTTCACATATTGGCAGGATATCTTGTTACTTGTATTAACGACATCAAAATGCGGATCATTTTGGGAAGTGAATCCATGAACAGAAACTCTTCAGAAGATAGAAAAATGTCTGTCAGCCTGTCTGAACCTGCCATTGGTTGGATTATCAAATGCTTGCTTAAGGATGCAGATCAGGTCAGTGGTTTAACATATATGTGAGTTACACTCCTTTAACTTATTGATGTAGGCTTTGTTTCAAACTGTAAATACCGGTTTGAAAGAGTTTATTTGTTCCCACTTATGTATGTATGATGTTCTCTTGATTATCTCCAAATTAATGAACAACTTCTGCTTCAATTTCAGCAGAGATATGGGCATGGTCTTAAAATTCTAGCAAACGGTGAACTCGGTCGGTACCAACGGCTTCCGCACATGCAAAGTCTCGGTGGAAAACTTTCCTATATGCAGCCTTATCTCAGCAATTTTTGCTTAGAGGCTGTTTGAATACCTTGACCCTAGGCTACAACTGTGGTCCACTGACCATTCCACCGAGGCCCACCCATTCATAAAGTTCTGGTAACACCACTTAAAGGAAGCATTAATAGTGAAAAGACATCAAATTATAAATCATACATCAAACATTCTATTCCATTTCCTGCCTCTGATTACTTCGGGTTGGCAGTCATACCAACTTCAGAGACGGGTCAGCCTGGTAAAGAGTCAACTTGATTGGAATCAGAAAATGCAGAAGCAAAGTCAACCCTGTGCTCATCTTAGAGTGCTAGACTCCTAGTATTGGAATTAGTGCCAGGATGGACCAATCAACTAGCAAATTGCTGTTGCTGAACCGAGATAGCCTCAACTGTATCACATAAGCTGGCCATGTCATAGTATGGTAAAAAAATCACTTGAGGACATCCACAACCCATATAAAGAAGCGTCACTAAAGGTGTCCCTAGCCTACCTGATCGATCTATGAACCATTCAGAACTCGAGAAAGAGTGACTGCTACTGGATGGTGCGTGTGGAATTAGAATCAGCGTGTCCGGCTGGTGGCCAGGAACCTGAATTCACAAAACATGAACGAGACCAGCCCAAGGCTGAAACAGGGTCTAGGGTTGCTGCCCTGTGCCCTACGGGCCTGTTGGGAAAATCACATAAAGGGGTATTTTGGGCTGTCCTCAACAAGTCCAATTAGGGTTAGTTGAATGCAGTATTTAGTAGGAGTTCAACTCTACTTTTGTTTTGGAATTTGATTTAGTTTTGGTCAAGTTATGACAGAGTCCTAGTCAAGTTAGGCGTCCTACATGGAGAGGGATTCCATTAGTTGTAGTCTAAGTTCTACTAGGACACTCATCCTACTCTTATGTTGTAATTTGAATCATCTTAGATTTATTTGTTTTTTTAATGTTGAGTCCTAGTATGAATTCTTCATGTATGGCTATAAATGTAGGACAGCTTGATGAATTGCTGAGGTAACTAGGGTCGAAAAAGAATTGGACTCGCAGGGTTTCCAAAGGAGAAGCCTGCAGCTTCTTCTTTGCTGGTTTTGCTGCTGACTTCAACCTCCCTCTCTTCAATACAAGTAAGTACTAAGTACTCAACCCCAAACCCAGCCCTACCCTTCTTCTCTCTTCTCCATCGCACCCCACTTCTTCCCCTGCCCCCTTGCCTGCAGCAGCTCTTTCTCTTCCCTTCTTCCCCTAACCCTAGTCCTTCCATTGCGCAACACCCCCCCCCCCCTGGTTCTCCAATTCCTAGCTTGTCTCAGCCCCTTTTCTTCCCCTTTCCGCTCCTTTCCTCAACTGAGGCAGCCTTGCTCCTCTTCCCTAACCCTAATCCTTCCATCTCCCTCCCATCCCCAAACTCTATTCCCCATCAGACCCCTCTCTTTTTTCTCTCTTGCGGCAGCCTTAGGACCCGTTTTGATAACTCTCCAAGTGTTTCTTCTTCGAGAAACACCAGAAACAGTTTTGAGTGTTTCTGGAAGCAGAAACACTTTGTTTGGCGTTTGATAAAACTTGCTTCTACAAGTAGAAACAATACCCATAGGCGTTTGATAAAATCTATTTCTTGAAACAAATTTGGAAATTGTAATAAAATGTACAAAATTTTCCATTCCATAAATACCCCTTCTAAAACTGTTTTACTTAAACCTAACCTGCACCCAAATTTTGCTTCAAGAAACGGATGCAATAACAATCTGTTGCATCATTTTCTTGAAGCAAAAATTTCATAAATTTCAATTTATGTTGCAAAAATCATGCGAAACAAAGCGGTTTTATCAAACAATTTTTCTGCTTCCTGAAGCAAGAAATGCCAGAAATTGTTTTTGGTGGGTCCTCAAACAGGTCCTTAGTTTCTCCCCAGAACTTCTAAACCCCAGTTCCCACATTTCCTTATCCAAGCCCTAAACCCTAGATCTCACAAACCACTCATCAAAATCCTATCCCTGCTAGGATTCACCACCCTCTTCCCTCCCCTAACCTTTGTACCTAATCTTGACCCAATTCCCCTCACCCAAATCCCTAATTTCTGAACTTCCTTTCTTTCCCTCAAAACCCTAGATCCTAGGAACTCCCAAATCCCTCTGCCAAATTCCCTACCCTTCTAGGATTATTATACCCTCCCTTCGCCTTGCACTCGATCCCAATTAGGAACCTAGAAACCCTAATTCTGTAACCCTGGACCTGTAGTTTCAATTCAGGATTAAAAATTACAGCAAGGTCTAGGTTTGGACCTCAATAAACCTAACTATCCCAACCCTAGCCGAACCCTGTTCTTCCCTCTCTTAAACCCTAAATCATTCAATAAGCTCTGTACCATAACCACAGGGTTTAAGGAACTCTAATTGTATTGCTGATTCAATTGAATTGATCCTGAACACTGGCCCTCAATTTGGGGGTTACATAACAGTGCATAACTGTCCAAGTTTGTGTGCATTCTGTACTATCAGTGGAATCAGGCTATCCTTTATATCAGGCACAAAGTGGCTGAAGTAATTTTCAGGGAACTAGGCCTTGATGCTAGAGGTAGTATTCATCGTCTGCTCAATTTTCTTTCGTGCATTAGAGGCATGTAGTTAGGGTTTGCGCGGTGATAAAACTATAGTTTTCCTCAGACTTAATAAGAGAGTCATTCAGTTAAAAGCATGACTTCAGCTGTTTCTTTCTTCTGGTCATTCTTGATCTTTCTGTGATGTATAAGTTGTCTTTCCTGATATTGCTTCTTGCAGAATTAATATTGTTGATCATTTAATAATAGAACATTTTTTAAAGACTGTTTAAGGCAGTAGGCTATTCCTATATCTCTATCTAAAGAACACATTGCTTTTTTTATGCATCTGTTGTACCAACAGAAGATGAAGCCTGATTTTTATTTCTTTTTTAATAGCAGTCCTTTTAAAAAACATTTGTAATGATAAGGAACACTAAAAATTTTGTGGGATGGTTGTGACAAAATAGTAATCCCGGGGGAACACATCTCAATTAGTTTGTTAATGTGTGTACTTTTTACTTTCCGTTTTCATTCAAACTTATGGTTTTTAAAAAGTAGAAAAAATCAGCTTAAGTGCTTTTTCAGTCTTTTTTAGTTAAATTAGCAGTTTCTACAAAGTGCAAGTATGAATCAGTATTCCATGTTAATTACTTTTTAATTTCTTAATACCTATGTAAAGACGCGGTTAGGTGATGTACTTGTGGAACTGGGAGTGCAAACAAATGCAGCGAACCCATCTGTTGACTCTACATGTATATCAGTTATTCTTCATCATCTCCTCAAGGAACTCCCAGCTGAAGTCATCAGCTCTAATGCTTTGGAAATCATACAGCTTATAGAGCGTAGTAAGGATTATTCCTTTGACCGGGTATTAGTGTCTAACCTTGTTCTATTCTTCTTTGTATGCTATCATTGAATCTCTTGTTCAACTTGAACGCATTTCAACTAAGCAGTTTTAAACTTCCAATTGTGCAGTATTTGAACTACATGTTGCTTGGAATTAGACTTGGTGAAAGGATACCACTTAAGGATGCTGTTGATACTATATTGGTCAAAGTTTTTCAGGTATTCAGCTTCCTAAGCTCTTAATGATTCTTCTGCTTTCCTATTTTTATTTACTTTTCAATTAGCACTCTGTGGTATTGGTGATGCTATGCTTGTCGACATTTTTGAGAATTTTGTAAGTAGCTTGAGCTGATTGTTCTGCGTAAAGACCAAATTTTTTGGTCGTCTTGGGTGATTGTTTTGTTGATGGCTTGGAACTAAATTTCACTTGAAACCTGTGGATCGTTTAGGTTTCTTGTGAAACTGAAACAAGGTGCCTTAGAACTTAAAAAAAAATCACTGGTTTTGACAAGATTCTACTATATTTCAGAAATTTTGCTGGTATTGACTAATTCAATCCGATCCAATTCAGGTAGTGTAATAGTGTTGACTACTTTTGAGAAGTTTCAATAAATTTCGTCGTTTTAACCAGTTTTGACTGGCCCACCATGTTGAGTTTTACCCAGAAATCCCTGGTTCGGATGAGTTTCCACCCAATCTCAGTTTCTATCTGGTTGAAATGTTGGTTGTCTCAAAATCTTTTACCTTTGTGTAGGGTTCATATACAACAAGGTTGGTTTTATTTTTTTGGGCAAAAGATTGATCTGTTGCTGAGGCTCTCCCATTGGGTTTGGCCAAGGTTTCTGGACCCTCTGATGCAGTTATGGTTTTCAGAGTAATGGGGTATTTTTTTAAGAGAATCCAGAGAACTGTAGCTTGTTGTGAAGTTCATTGAAAGTCGATTCTTTTAGTTAGTGGGTATATCAATAAGGATTGGGAGAATCTAGAATATTCATCATTTTTATATTCGTAGATTAGACTCACTAAGCCCACCTTTTTGGAATTTTCCATATTTAAAACTTTGATGACTTTCGTGGTGGTATCTGTTGGAGGTGGATGGTAGTTAGGAAAAAAATTCAGCCTTGCACTCTTGAATTGCTCTTTCTATAGAGTCAAATCTCTGTTTGCCTTTGTAGAGCTTGAAATCATTCTTAGAAATTGGAGCATGGTTGTGGTTGTTAGAACTACCCCTTCTTCAATTGCTCTGATACCAAATAATCTAAGGCTAAGATTAAAGATGACTTAGCTCCAGTTGAACCTGCAAATCAGAGAATTGGAAATAACAAAATAGGAACAAAAAGACAAGAGAACTGAAACTGGGGACAGGTGGATTTAGTTCCCAATAGCAAGGCTCTTTCAGCCCTAGGTTTAGCTTTCAACAGCAAGGTCCGTACCCTTCTTATCACTCAAGAAAGAGACAAGAAAATAAACTCATAGCAGAGCTTCTACTTAGCAATTCATTAAAATTTATATCTGACTGAGAACAGCCAAGATATGTATATAGATAGATATACAGATAGCATAGACTCTTTAAGTCTTAAAGAAAAATAAGAAACTGCTAATTAAGAAAATAGAAGCTACTATGCTGGGTAATTTATCTAGGCTTCTCAGCAACAACAAAAATAGAAACTTCCTAATTTTAATTTCAATTACTAAGAGAATTAAAAACTAATGAAATGAGATATTTAGCAACTTCTAAAAGGTCTTTAGTCTTTCAGTCTTTATAAAGGTCATCACATGATCTACTCTTGGGTCCCACAAAATGTTTAAATAATATTTCTTTAAGGCCAAAAAAGGGCTGTGACACTGATCACGTGATAGTGTTCTACCTCTTTTTGGTCCTGGAAGACGACCATCTAGGCTGATTTCACCTTGTCCAGTTGGTCCATTTGAAGCTAGTTTGGTCCAGCTCCAGCCCAAGTTTCTACATCAAACAAGCTCTCTAATACAAGCTTAAATGCAAATGGAACGTATCACATCTCTACATGCAGCGTTAAAACCACAGAATGGATAAACGTGAAATCAATTAGTTAGGGACCATTTGTTTGCAAGAGAAAAAGGCTGGGATAGATAGGAAGGTGGGACCCATTGGTAGTGGGGATAGTGGGGTTGGGGAATAGGAAAGGAAATGAAGGGGAAATGAGAGCAAACATGGAATATGTGGCCCCACAAGCTTATTTAGGTTTTCTACAAAGTCTCACCCAAAATGATGAGATTTTTTTTAAGCATGGAGTGGGAAAACTTAAGTGACACATAAGAGACAGGTTCTTTAATTTAAAGAAGCTTGTCTACAAATTTTCCCACCCTGATGAACCAAACAAAGTGAGCTATTGGAATTTCATTGGAAACATTACACTTTTTCCACCCCTTTCATTGGCAATTTTGTTTCACCAGCCACTGAGATGGCAGAATTTTGCTGGAATTTTGCAAAATTTAGAACCTTGCTCACAATTATGAATCTCTGGAACTGAGTCCCAAAACCATCAACTCTGATATCATGATGAATATATTGAGAACCTGACTTATGTCTGAGAGAGAGACAGCCATCCTTTATTTATATTAATATATAAGTACGAGAAAATTAGCAATACCCAACGTGGGATTAAAAAAAAAAAAACCGCGGGACACTCCTCCCCGACTACATTTTTCTATTAGGAGTCTAATAAGAGTTTGTATAGGAATTAAATTAGAGTTTGCATTCATGTAAACTTCTATTCCTTGTAATAGTCTACTTTCCACTTTATTATAAATAAGGGCTTGGATCATGGATCTGCTTGCCAACATTGTTTTCATGGCTGAGCCTAATTGATTTGGGAGCGACCTACCTTCTTCTTCTTCTGATTTTTTTCAAACCCATTGCCAATCTTCAGTTTGGCAGTTTTTCAGTACCATCTTGGTCGCAATGAGGAAAGGAAGGGAAGGGAAGCGTTTTTCTCTCGATTCAATGAACGGCGGGGGGATCGCCTTCTTTTGCCAACTTGGCTTCAGCTCTGCAATTTTTTCTGTCGATTCTTCATCTGGCTGCGATTGGCTTGGTTAGTCATCGAAACCTTGATTGGGGTTCTGCTATTAGGTTCTTGTTTGGGCTGTTCTCCTTGCTTTGTGAAAGACCATACGGATCTGTTATGGTTTGAATTTGATTTTTGAATTCAAGTTTTTGAATTCAATTTTTGAATTTAAGTTTTGAATTCAAGTTTTGAGGTTATTTTGGTTTTGCTTTTGATTAAGTTTGAATTCAAGTTTTGTTGTTTTTATTTTGGTAATTTGCTTTCTGGGACTTATATGTAATTTGTATAAGTTAGATTTATTTGAAATTCGTTTTTTGGGACATATTTGTCATTCTTGAAAAAAAAGAAAGAAAGCAAGAAAGAAAGAGGTAGATCTGTTTGGGTTGTTTGGCTATTGCATTTGGGCATTTGTTTACTTGAGGGTGAAGACTAAAGAAGCTGAGATAATTTTGTCAACATGACAACTATTGTGATACTCTGCTCCCCTGGTCCGAATATTTTTCCACTTTTCATTCTCTTTCGGTGATTTGCGGCATTACTTGATCTGGTCTCGTCTGCTTCGACTATTCTTGGAAGGGACTAGTTGGATACATTACGGCCTACTATCAAACCCACTACCTGGTGTTTTCGGGATATGGATATCAAGCGACTCTCTTATTATGTCATTCCTTTTGAGTTCCATGCATCCAAATATTGCCGGGTTACCTATTGCTTGATCTGTCCCATGGGCTCTTTGCATATGGAGTTGGGATGATGCACTGTTTATGAGCTCGAGGCTTCGTGAGACTACCAGGAACTAGTGTGGCTATTATTTGAGTTGCGATCTCTTTGGGGTTGGATCATTATGGGATTATCACCCCCTAATCCGGATGATGTGGGTATAGGTACTTGTAAGATTTGGTATATGACTTCTTGGCGGGTTTGAGCGTGGAGTCGATCGGATCGAGTGCAAGTCTTGGTCGTTCTCCTTTCTACACTGCGTCTTATGCTCTTGTTCGGTGTGAGGGTCGTGATTAGTCGTGCTTATACTCTATTATGGAGATCGCTTTCTGTTGTTTGACTAAATCTGATCCGGTGGGAGATTGTCAAGTGTGAGCACGTCACAAACCATATCATACCAAGGAAAATTGTTGATTGCTGGGGCTTGCTGTTTTGGCGAGACGTGGCGGCTAATCTTTCGTGTTTCACCACACCTCTGGGCGTTGGTTTTGGGGGGGTTGTTCTGGCGTGTTTGGGTCTTTTGGGTGTGGCCTCCTGCTTCTCTCTACTCTCCTACTGTCTTGGATGGGGGGGTTGGTGTGGTTGGACTTTTTTGCTGGCCGTTGGAGGATCTCTTTGCTTTGCTACATCTTTAATCCGGTCCATTCGGTAATATCGGACCTTCATTAGTGGACGTGGCTCGGTGCTTTTTTTGTCATTTTCTCAGATTTGTTTTCCGTCTTTTATCTTACCATTACAATTTCTTCCTTTCAAGTTTCCCCATTGGAATTTCCTTTGTTATTATCTTCCCACGTGTACGCTACACGTGAGGGGTGTTTGAAGTGTCTACAATTCAAAGCCTTTCTTGTTGACTTCCTTATGCAGAATTTGATCTTTGTTACCTTTGAAAGTTTGTCCCTTCCTTCGCAATCTTCTCTCCTTTGGAGTTTGTCCCTTCCTTCGTCTTCTTTGGAGATCTACATTGCTATAGATCTATCTTTTTGGGTGCTTGATCTCTGTTCCCGAGTTTGCCCTTTCTTGACATCTTCCTTGGAGATCTACGTGCAAAGACTTGTCGTTTGACCTTTGCGAACTTGATCTCTATTACCTTTGGAGTTGTCACTTATCTTGACAAATTTTCCCCTACCTTTGGAGTTGCCCTTGGCAAACTTTCCCTTTAAGATCTAACATTGTTATAAATCAAAACTTTCACTTTGGCTGTTTTACCTAGCTATTGTTACCCAAAATATATTTTCCTCGATTTGTGCAGAAATTTAGTCTTCTCAACATTTGAGTTTCTACTTTTTTACTTGGGCGTTCTTCCTTGGAGACATAAAGTTGCGGTAAAGATGAGGACAAATCAAATGGAAGTCTATAAGTGCGGACGTAATCTATAAGTTTGAAGATCAAATTGGAGATGTTTACGGACGATGTTTTATACTTTTTGGTCAAGTTGGACATGTGTGATATCCATGCCTCAACTTGAGGGGGAGTGTTGGATTCTATTAGGAGTCTAATAAGAGTTTGTATAGGAATTAAATTAGAGTTTGCATTCATGTAAACTTCTATTCCTTGTAATAGTCTACTTTCCACTTTATTATAAATAAAGGGCTTGAGATCATGGTCAATAAGCCATTATGTTGTTTTTCATTACCGGGTTTGTTTGCCCCCCCCCCCTGTGTGTGTGTGTTGGCCGTTTTTTTGTGGGTGGGTGGGGGGGGGGGGGGGGCCCCGGGGGGGGGTGTTTTGGCCCGCCCCCCCCCGTGGGGGGGGGGGGGTGGTTCTTCTCTTTTGTTCCCGGGGCGCGCTTTTGGGGGTGTTTTTTGATAAAGGTGTTGGTGGGGGGGGGGGGGGGGGGTGGGGGGGGGGGAGGGGGGGGGCCGCGGGGGGGGGGGGGGGCCCCCCCCCGGGGGGTTTTTTTGCCACCCCGGCCAGAAACCCTACACTTTGCCACTTTACTGCCGTCATATTTGTCTAACCATATTCTGTTGTATATCATAAAATGTTTAAAAGCTTCTCCTGCCGGATTATCGATCTGTTTGTTAGATAACCTTGGAATTTTTAACAATGAAATTGACCTTTTATTATCATTCGTAGCATTTCAACTTCATGGCACCATCAGTAAAAATGTATGGACATTTTTGGTTTTCCAGTTTTCTTTTGGTGCAAGTTTAACATTTTTACGATTTTATCAAATTCAAAATTACAGGTGGTTGCTCAATATGATGGCCTTGATGAGTACTTGAAGGTTGTTGATGCTTATCTGGATATGATTCTTCACTATCAAATGGTAATTTTGGTGGACTTGGTGATGATCTCCTTTCCTTTTCTTTTTTTATTGAAATTGTGTTGTTTCTTTCCTATAGAAAAATATATCCTTGTAGCACATTAGAATGGCATTTAAAAAAACAAATAACTAAATAATTTCCAAGTGTGTAAATGGAGAGTTCAAATATTTGTTGGTTGGTATATTTTATCCAACAACTTTCCGAGTGAGAGCACGTTTGAAGTGTTACAAATTTACAATGCTGGATACTACTCCAAGGATATAAGGGAACAGTATATAATATGGGTAATATGGGAATACATGTTTATATATGTACAACTTAGATTCCGTAGAGAATTTACTCATCCAAGAAAAAACTTAGATTCCATAGAGAGCTCGATCACTCCCTCAATCTAACCTGAACTTTCTTCTTTCCATGCCTTTTTCCCCCCCCCCCCCCCCCTTTTTTCTCTTTCTAATTCTCAACCAATATTAACCTTGAAGTGTTATCAAAGCGCCAGGATGAGGGGTGTGAGACTCAATTTAGATTGCTGATTGTATTTCTTCTCTCCTTCGGAAACAAAAGGTTTTAGGCAAGAGAGTACTGTGTAAGAATCAAAATGAAGACCTTGAGGTCACATTTAGAGAAGATTTTGGTGAAGGCCCTAATATGGTGATGTGAATATATCCAGGATCACCCAGAGAGGGCCCAGGGAGGCTACCAATACCCTATGGCCCTATTAGCAACCATAGAAAAAAATTCAAGGGAAACTCAAGTTTCGACCTTGTGAAAATGGGAAACTTACGTCAAAATCTGTAAAATTTCGTGGAAACTTGGGACTTCTTCTGCAAGTTTCAACAACTTTTTAGGGAGTATTTTAGGATGAGACTTTGCATATAATATAATTAGAATGTAAAGAATACATTTGCACATGCATTTTACGCTCTGACTTGTTCTTGTCATTCGTCAAAGGCCTACCATACTGCCAAGCTATGTCTGACATAGTAATTTCCGACTCAAAAGTTGGTGCCTGATACAAACATACATAACAATCATTGTCAATACACAAAACCACCACACTAATTTTAGCCTAACACGCACTACTTATAAACTAAGGTACTCCTAAACATTGGGAAAATTTTTCATAATTATAAATATTTTGTAATAATTAAAATGTTAGTTATTAATAATTATTAAATACATGAAAAATGAGAAAAAATAGTAGAACACTTCAAAAATCAAATCCAAGGTAAATCTAGCTACTAGAGGCAACACATATTAATTTTAATTTAATCCAACATCATTTGAGCATGAAACAAAAAAAAAAAAAAGTATTTTTAAAATCAGAAAAGAAAAAAAAAAAAAGTAGCACACTTCAAAAATCAAATCCAACAACCTACATTTCTAAATCTAGCTACCATGGAAAATTTTTCAAAAGAATCCAACATCATTTGACTATAAAACAACGAAAAAATTAAAATAAAAAATTTGAGGAAGCTTAGTAATTTGGCAAGTACTAGAGAAAAGAAGTGTTTTAAGTAAATATGTAGACATAGTTAAGGATATGTATGATGATTCGGTGACAAGTGTAAGAACATTGGGGGGACAAAGTAATGAATTCCCAATTACAATTGGGCTACATTGTTAATTTGAGAAAAAATAGGGTGAGGAATGAGGGAGAGGAGAGGATGGAAGCCACGACTTAGTTGTGGAGGCTCTGATAATTCTTATCAGCACTCCTCAAAGTAACTTTACTATTTATAGGTTAATTTACAAGTCTATTTTATATAGGAAAGCATAAACCAATTTCAATTAGTATAAAACTCTTCATTCCTACCACTATTTCCTATCGAGAGTTAGCGCAAAGCACTAACTCTCGATGGATCTATCCTTTCCTAAATTGCCCTTTTCTAACACTTCCCCTCAAGCTGGAGCATATATATTACTCATGCCCAGCTTGTTACAAATATAGGTAACCCTTGTATTCCCTAGAGCTTTGGTGAACAAATCTGCGAGTTGTTCTTCAATCCTCAAATGCTTGGGGGATATTATGCCTTGTAGTAACTTCTCACGAACAAAGTGGCAATCTACTTCAATATGCTTGGTACGTTCATGAAAGACTGGATTTGATGCTATATGAACCGCAGCTTGATTATCACACCATAACTTCATTGGTGTGTCATTAATAATTCCTAATTCCTGGAGTAATTGTTTTATCCATACCATCTCGCATGTTACCTGTGCCATAGCACGATACTTAGATTCTGTGCTTGATCTTGCTACCATAGTTTGTTTCTTACTCTTCCATGATACAAGATTTCCTCCAATGAATGTGCAGTAGCCTGTAGTTGATCTTCTATCAATAAGTGATCCAGCCCAATCCGCATTAGAGAATCCTTCTACATTCTATGTCCATGATTAGTGTAAAGAAGCCCTTGTCCTGGTGCTTTCTTAAGATACCTCAGAATTCTTATAACTGCATCCCAGTGTGATGTTCGTGGGGCAGACAAAAATTGACTCACAACACTAACAGGAAAGGCAATGTCAGGTCTAGTCACAGTCAAATAATTCAGCTTCCCAACAAGCCTTATGTACTTCTCTGGATCATCAAGACTGGTTCCATCTTCTGGCATCAACTTTAAGTTACATTCCATGGGAGTGTCTATGGGTTTTGATCCCAACATTCCTGTTTCAGAAAGCAAATCCAGTACATACTTCCGTTGAGATAAGAAGATGCCCTTTGTTGATTGGGCAACTTCAACTCCTAGAAAATACTTTAACTTGCCCAAGTCTTTGGTCTGAAATTTCTCTTGTAAATAGGTTTTTAACCTATCAATTCCTGAATTGTCATCTCTTGTAATGACAATATCATCAACATAAACTACAAGAAAGATCTTGCCTGCATCAGAGTTTTTAAAGAATCAGAGTGATCACTTTCACAACGAGTCACCCAAATTCTATTACAACAGTAGTGAATCGTCCAAACCATGCTCGAGGTGATTGCTTGAGACCAAATAATGATTTGCGGAGGCGACAAACCTTATTCTTCTCCCCCTGAGCAACAAACCCAGGTGGTTGCTCCATATACACTTCCTCATGTAAATCTCCATGAAGGAAGGCATTCTTCACATCCAACTGAAACAAGGGCCACTTGTATGTAGTGGCAAGAGAAATTAAAATACGGATGGAAGTAAGCTTGGCAACAGGCGAAAAAGTATCAACATAATGTATGCCATAAACTTGAGCATAGCCCTTGGCAATGGGACGAGCTTTCAGGCGAGCTAAAGAACCATCAGGATTAACTTTCATAGTGAATATCCACCTACAACCAATAGCTGTCTTTCTTAAGGGTAAAGGCACAAGATCCCAAGTATGATTGTCTTCTAAGGCTTGTAATTCTTCGTTCATTGCATTGACCCACCTAGGATTAGACAAGGCTTCAAGAACATTCTTAGGAATAGGATAAGTCTCGATAATAGATAGAGCAGTAAAGAACCCAGGTGATAAAGTAGAATATGAAATAAAGTTAGAGATGGGATACTGAACACAAGAACGATTACCCTTCCGAAGAGCAATGGGAATATCAAGGTCATATTTGGCAGGAACGTCCGCAGGATCAACAGACGAAGTCAGCACAGAGGTAGAGACCGTAGGTGCAAAGGGGGTAGCTGGTGGTTTTGGTCGGCGCATGTACACTTTGGTGATGTCTGGCAGAGGTGGAGGGGAAGGAACTGGACCCTGTGGAGACACACTTTGAAAAATACATAGATCATCATTTAGGTCAGTTAAACTATGAGATTCAGTGGAAAAAGAAGTTGACTCAAAAAATGACACATCTGCAGTAATAAAATATCTTGTTAAGTCAGAAGAATAACAACGATATCCCTTTTGAGTGCGAGAGTAACCCACAAAAATACACTTAAGTGCACGAGGATCAAGTTTAGAGATCCCTGGGCGATGATTACAAATGTAACACACACAACCAAATACGCGAGGAGGTAAAGTAAATAAGGGAGATGAAGGAAATAAGATAGAATGAGGAATGCCACCTTTTAAGACAGATGAAGGCATCCTGTTAATAAGATAACAAGCAGTTGAAACTGCATCAGCCCAAAAGGATTTAGGAACCTTCATCTCAAATAAGAGAGAACGGGTGACCTCCAATAAGTGTCTATTTTTTCTTTCTGCAACCCCATTTTGTTGAGGAGTGTTGACACATGAGGATTAGTGAAAAATCCCATTAGAAGCCATAAATTTACAAAAAGGATCAGAGAAATATTCTTTGGCATTATCACTATGAAAAGTACGAATAGGAACACCAAATTGAGTACGAATTTCAATAACAAAATTGCAAAATATGTCAAATAATTCTGAATGATTTTTCATTAAATAAAGCCAAGTGACTCTTGAAAAATCATCCACAAATGTAACAAAGTATCTGTAACCTGAAGTAGAACTAACAGGACAGGGTCCCCACACATCAGAATGAACTAGAGAGAAAGGGTGGTCTGATCTGGTATTTATACGAGGAGGAAAACTCACACGATGAAGTTTTCCAAATTGACAAGACTCACAATCCAACTTTGACAGAGAATGAAAACTTTTATCTACCAATTTTAGGGTTTCCAGAGAGGGATGCCCCAACTGACAATGTATTTGATGGGGGATGGAATACTAGAACAAACAATAGAGGATATCTCCTCGAATAGATACAACCCCCGAGACATACGGCCTCTACCAAGCATCTTCTTCGTCGTAAGATCCTGGACTAAACAATATCCAGGAAAGAATTTCACCAAACAATTATTAGTGGAAGTAAATTTATGAACAAATAATAGGTTAAATGGCAAATTAGGTACGTAAAGAACTGAGGGTAGGGTAATGGATGGAGTGAGTTGAATTGTACCCACTCCTTTAACATTGATATGAAAGCCATCAGCAAGTGTAACCAAAGAGGATGATGGAACAAAAGAGGAAAATATACCTGTAGCCCCGGTCATATGATCAGAAGCTCCTGAATCAATGAGCCATGGGTGAGATGTGGTTGAAAGGCAAGCAGTAGCATTACCTGTCTGAACAAGAGTGGCAGTGGCTGATTGTGGTTAAGTGGCTTGAAACTGAGTGAAACGAATATAATCTTCCTCAGCCATCTTTACAGTCTTACCCTCAGGATGAACTTTAGTAGTTGTAGACGCTGATTCATAAGTGATAATTGCATTTGCCATGTGTGGGGGCTTCCCATGAAGCTTCCAACAGTATCGTTGAATATGTTCTGGACGACCACAATGATGACAAGTCTTAATGAATGAATTAAACAAAGACATTTAAGATGAGGTCCCCTGGTGTATGTTTTTTGCTGATGATATTGTGTTGATAGAGACTCAAATGGGGATTAATACCAAATTAGAATCATAGAGAGCAGCGTTGGAATCAAGAGGCTTTAAACTAAATAGAACGAAGACAGAATATCTAATTTGTAACTTTAGTCATGATCGGGTAGACGATGAGGTGGTGATACTTGATTATAAGGAGATTCCTTAGAGTGATTGTTTTTGGCACCTAGGTTCAATCATAAATAAAAGAGGTGATATAGAGGATGATGTTTCCCAAAGAATTAAAATAGGGTGGATGAAGTGGAGAGGTGCGTTGTGGTCTTGTGTGATCGGCGTATTCCATGAAAGCTTAAATTTTTTTTTTATAGGACCATTGTTTGACCAGCTATGATGTACAGTGCAGAGTGTTGGGCTGTTAAAAGAATCATATAGATAAACTCAACGTAGCAGAAATGAGTGGCAAAACTAGGAAGGATAAGACAAGGAATGATCATATTAGAGTTGGTTTGGGACTTGCTCCCATAATGATAAGCTTCGAGAAAGTCATTTAAGGTCGACTACATTCAACGGAGACCTATAAATGCCATTGTACGGAGAAGTGATATAATCCAAATTGAAGGGACTAGAAGAGCTAGGGGTAGACCTAAGATAACTTAAGATAAGTGGTGAGAAATGATATGCATAGGTTATGCCTTGTATCTAGCATGACCTCAAATAGAACTGATTGGAAGGCAAGAATCCATGTAGTCGACCCCATTTAGTTGGGACAAGGCTTATTGTTGTTGTTGTTGTTTGTTAGTTACCTTGCAACAAAGCTTGAAAACCCTTGAGATATCCATCAAGAAGAGCCGAAATCACTAAAGGAGTGAATTAAAATGCTTGAAATGAGCTAAACTGATCTCAGCAGGATCAAAAATGGGGGGAAAAGTAGGTTTTCCAAATTTGACTTCTGCCTATATTTCGCGCACGGAACTTTGTGAAGTGTGGAGTTTCGTGTGGATAAAAGGATAAGACATTAACCTTTTTGGTCTAGCTAGGTTGAACGAGGTTTCAACCCAATTCTCGAAATTTCCCAAGTTTCGTATGGTTTCGTCGAATTTTCCTAGGTTCTGATCGAAACCTAGGACCTTTTTTCGGTCCACCATAGTTTCATTTTGAGCTTCCAAAGAGAAATTTCCCATGTTTCGAGGGAATTTTGTTCCATGCCAGCAACCCAAGGAATTTCGACTTGAATAGGGGAACTTTAGTAATTTTGTAAATTTGTAGTTGAGTCAATTTAGGGTTTCATTGGGTCCAAGATGTTTGTGGCACACTAGCACTTTACATCTACTTTTTCTTTTGAATTTTAAGTCCTCGTGTGTCAAGTTATTTAAGAGTTTTAGTTAAGTTGGGATTTGTTTTAATTTGGAGAGAGATTGCTCAAAGGTAATTGATTCGTAGGCCCCAATAGGGTATTTATATTTACAATCTAGTTAAGTCCCACTCTGAGTAGGAAAAAGAAATATAAATAAAAAAACTTACTCTAGATTTATTAGGAAACGGAATCCTATTCTAATTAGAAAACCTTAGTTCATAGTTCATACTACTCCCCCTTAAGTTAAATAGATATTTATCATGCCTAACTTGCCAATAATACTATTGAATACCTTTATGCTTAAGCTCTTTGTGAGCACATCAGCCTATTGCTCATTTGAAGTAGCAAAGGTGATATGGATCAACCTAGCCTCAACCTTTGCTTTGATGAAATGTCTGTCAATCTCCACATGCTTAATCCTATCATGTTGTATTGGGTTGTGCGCTATGCTGATTGCTGACTTACTATCTGAGTGTAACTATACAGGAACCTCCAAATTTGTCCCAAGTCCCAACCTCCTAAAGCAGCCCTTTCAGCCATAATACCTCACAAACATGGTGGGAGATCTCGCTCTCGAGCGAGATCTCGACCGAGATGGCGAGATCTCGGTCGAGATCTACCAAAATTTTGGCGTAATCTCGGTGACCCATCTTGGTGGGTTTTAGGGCCCCGGTTGGGCTGAAATTTGGTATTTAGTCTATTTAAGGCCTTTTGAACACATTGGTGGCCTTAGATGTGAGAAAATAACCCTAACTCGTCTTCTAAGTCAACCCTATGTGAAACCGAAATGTGAGATATCAGTAATTCATGTTATCAACTATAAAGTATTAAATACATCACACATCAAACTATCAAAGAACTTATTGGCTTCAAAATTTTACAACCATAAGAAGTTTTGACTTTTAGTAAGTCTAAATCATAATCCATAAGTTCACACCACAATCCGGTATGTGGTAATAGATTAAAAGACGCGTATCACTCGTTCGCATCACCGATTCCGCGTGGCCCTTGCTCCCAGTCACTCATCACTATGTATGTCACATATGGTTTACTGTCACATTAAATTGGTTTCCATGAAGTTAGATCAAGCTTGTGGATCACATATATTTACACTAAACTTACACACCCTTGTGAATATTCTATTTGAAAATTCAAATTTGGGGAAAATCTTCATTTGTTATAGATCTAGTTGAAATATGCTTGAATGATGATAATTTGATGTTGTAGATGTCTTAAAGATGTTTAGAAGCTGAATCCCCAACAAATTCCGACAAAAAATCAAGTTTCGCGTTTTTTGGTGCCGAGATCTTGCGGGTGGCGAGATCTCGGCGGATGTGGCGAGATCTCCCATCTCGCGTCTCGCCTCTCATCTCGTCTCGCTATGTCAAAATAGCGAGATATCTCGCGAGATCTCCCACCATGCTCACAAATGCCTTGAGCAATAGCCCTAAACTCCATCCCAACACTGGACCTCGCAAACACTACCTGTTTCTTGCTTCTCCAAGTCATAAGGTTACCTCCCACATACACACAATACCCAAAGGTAGACCTCCTATCATCTAGACATCCTGCCTAGTTTGCATCTGTATATGCCTCAATTTTTAAATGTCCATAAGCTAAAATTAAAATCCCTTTCCCTAGGAGTGACTTTCAAAGATCCGATATACTGCATCCAAGTGTGAGGAGTAGGGATCATGCATATATCGACTGACAAGACTAACTGCACATGTGATGTCATGCCTAGTGTGAGATAGATAGATAAACCTTCCCACTGATTTTTATACCTTGTCTTGTCAACTGGTTCTCCTTCCTTTGCCTTCAAGTGTAGGCTAAGTTCAATACGAGTTTTATTAGGCTTACACATTCTAGCATCCTAGTTTCCTCAAGAAAATCCAATGTATACTTCTTCTGAGATAGAGATACACTACTAACAAAATATGCCAACTTCGGACCTAGGAAATATCTGAGTTTTCCCATGTCTTTGATCTCAAATTCGGTTCCTAAAATAGTCTTCAATGCTGAAATCTTATCCTCGCTGCTGCTGGTGATCACAATATCATCCACATATACTAAAAGTACAGCAGTGTGGGAGCCATCTCTTTTAATGAACAAAGTGTGGTCTGCATCGCTTTGCTTATAGCCATTAGATACCATTGCCTTATGGAACCTTTCAAACCACACTCTTGGAGATTGCTTCAAGCCATATAAAGCCCTCTTTAACTTGCACACTTTCCCATGAGTCTCGGCAGTAGGATACCTTGGTGGTGCATCCATGTATACCTCTTGGAGTGCTCAATGCAAAAAAGCATTCTTCACATCTAATTGTTATAAACTCCACCCTTTATTAAGTGCACGAAAGAATAGTAAGAAATGTGTTAATCTTGGCAACAAGAGAAAATGTCTCCTAGTAGTCAACGCCAATAAGTTTGAGTGATGCCTTTGGCCACCAATCTTGCCTTATACCTTTTAACGGTCCCATCTGCCTTGTGCTTGATCATGAACACCCATTTGCACCCAAGAGTCTGCTTTCCTTTAGGCAAAGTCACCAAAGTCCCACATTTTGTTTTTCTCCAGAGCTTGCATTTCTTCATCTATAGCTTCCTTCCATTTTGAGTGAGATAATCCCTCCTGCCAAGTGTTAGGAATAGAAGTAGAGGACAAAGAGGAAATAAAACTTTGAAATTATAGGATAGGGATTGATATGAAACATAATTGGAAATAGGATGTTTGGTGCAAGTTCGAGGCTGCTTTCTTAATGTAATTGGTAAGTCCAAAGTAGGATTAGAAGTAGGGTCAAAGACAGACTCACCTAGAGGAACGGATTGATCAGGGCTAGGAACCAAAGCTTTTAGTTGGCTTGGTTTAGAAGGGGTCACTCGTTGCTTCCTTTGATAGGTCTTTTGAGATCTAGTCTCCCCCTACACATCATCCACCAGGTGTTCCTGTCCAGTCACTCCATCTTCCAAAGGAGGATAATTCATTGTTGTCAAAGCGGCAAAATGATTGGGGCTCCACCTAGGCGATTAGGTGACAAAGTGGCGCTTAGGTGGCAATAAAGTGACAAAAACGGTTGGGTCAAAAATTTTTAATACAAATACTTTTTATAATAAGCTAAACAAACATTCAACAATCACATTCATAAAAATGAAAAAAAGCATTCAAAAATCACGATTATGAAAAATTATCCAAAAAAAGAATACAAACATAACTTCTTCTCATCAAGCTTCATAACAATAACTATGTACTATATCAGTAATCAATGTGAAAATGAAAGTAGTGATTTTACATTCTTACTTACCTCTATGATAGTGTGACACCAAATACGTGCAATTGTTGTTTTATAATTCAACTTAAAAAATAAACATTTTTTTTTTTTACCCGACGTGTTTTTAAGCATTTGTCTACTTGTTTACCGTAATAAATTAATAGGTTACATTTTTTATTATTTTGAACAATCCACCATGGCACCATCTAATCACTCGCAAATTTGAAATATATAACAATATGAATAACAATATTATTCATATATAGTTTAGTGAAACTATTTTACAAGTTATTTTTAACATGACTTTTTTCTTAAATATGCATGAATAATATTCGAATTGGAATCAGAATTGATGTATCCATTTTTTCCCTTTTTTTTTTTTTTACCAAACAATGCCGACATGATAAATTAATAGATATCATTATTCCAATTTCCAAGTCATTGTTTATTTAATGATTCATTGATTTTCGATGCTGAGTATGGCGTATGCTTCACATTCTGTTGCCAACAGACACTTTGGGCTTCGGAGTTCATTTGCATATTGGGCCTCGATTCTAAAATGACTCACTTATTTAAATTTATATACGGCTTTGTAAAATAAATTATGATTAAAAAGCATAAGAAAAAATAATATGCATATATTAAAAAAAAAAAAAAAAAAAAAAAAAACGGTTGTTTTAGCGTCTAGGTGGCATTAAGGTGCACAAGGCGGCAAAGCGGGGGAAAAAAAAGCATGTCAATTAAGCGGTAAAAAATTAAGCGGCTTAAAAACCGGTTTGCCGCCTAGGCGGACGCTTTGACAACTATGGGATCATTTGTAGGAATCTCAGGAGAAATAGCGAAAGGAGGGATCAACATTGGAACCTTTCAATAAGACTCTCCCTTTGAAGAGATGTGGGGGAAAAATAAGGAATCTGTTCCTAGGACACAACATCCATAGAGACGAAGAAATGACAAGAATTAGGATGATAACACTTATACCCCTTCTACGTAGGAGGATAACATAAGAAAATGCACTTTGACTGCAAGGATCCAACTCACGATGAACGTGGTGGTTTCGAACAAAAGCAACACATCCAAAAACCTTAGGTGGCATGGTAAAGGTTGTTATTCATAGAAGAACCTCAAGGGGACAACACTGGTCTAAGAATCGGGAAAGCATTTGGTTAATTAGATATGCTGCATTAAGAACTGCGTCACCCCAAAAATGAGGAGGCACGTGCATAGTAAACATACGGGAATGTGCTACCTCAAGTAGACATCTATTCTTGCGTTTGGCAACCCCATTTTGAGGTGGAGTGTCGATACAACTAGTCTGGTGTATGATGCCATGGTTTGTTAAGTATGAAGGAAATGCTCCACTCAAGTTCTCAATTCCTTTATCCATATGAAGGGTTTTAACTGTGTCCCCAAACTAAGTTATAACCATATTATGAAAATTTTGAAAACACAAGAAAACATAACTTTTTTGGTGAAGTAAACCCATGTGGTCCTAGTGCAACTATCAATAAAGGTAACAAACCATCTATTGACCAAATAAAGACACAGTCCGAGAAGGACCCCACACATCAGAGTGAATAATTGAAAAAGGGTAAAAAGTGTAGGAGAGGTGGAACTAAAGGCCTTAGAAAGAGATATGGGGACCCATCCAATAAGTAGAGCCCCTTTTTCTGTTTACCACTGCCAATCGTATGCCCCATTTCTAGGTCTTGAAACACATAATAAGAAGGAAAAAATGTCATTTTGCAGTTCATATCACGAGTAAGACTACGGATAGATAGAGATTAACCAAAAACTCATGCAAGACATTAGATAAGGTAAGAGAATGCGAACAGATAATGGATCCCTTCTTGAGATAAGAGAGAGAGACCCATAAGCCGTTCGAACATCTTGAGCAAAAGGAGCTGGTGAATTAGTACAAAACAATGTAAACGAGCCTGTCATATGGTCGGTTGCCGCAGAGTCAATTATCCAGTAGGGATAAATCAAATTGACATTGTGACAACCAATAGTACTTGTAAGGAATTGTGGATCAATAGAGAGAATAATGGTAGAAGCTACACTCGCATTGGAAGTCGATATTGGAGAAGACGAGTCAAGTTTGTACATCAACTAGCAAAGGTGTTGGAGCTCATCTGAGAAAAGAGGTGTTGGAGTACTCAAGGTGTTAGAACTGTCTTGATTTGTAAAGGTTTGATTGCTGCCCCATTTCCATTCCCACCTCCTCCACAGGAATTTGTTGGACATCCGTGCAACTTCCAATACTTGTCTTTTGTATAACGCTTTCTTCCACAAGACTCACTTTACTAGAGGGCAAAAGTCACTAGAACCAAATTTGTTATTTCTAGAACTAGCCACTAATGCGGATCTATCAGATGTCTGAGTGTGTACCATAGTTATCTGTCGACTATCCTCTGTATCTGCCATGACACAGCTTGAGCCAGATAAGGGAAAGGCTCTCTAGAAAGGATTTGTGTGTGAATTTGATCAAATTCTATATTCAATCCTACTAAAAAATCATAAACTCTTTGTTTGTCTTTCCATTGTTGATAGACAATAGCATCTTCAGCATTCGTTGGTATAAACTTCCCATAAAAATCTAAAGTCTGGTAATATCCCCGAAGAGTGTTATAGTACTAAAAAAGAGTAAGGTCCTTCTACTACAACTGATTGATCTTTCATATAATTTCAAATCATTGTGCATCATTACTTACTATGGAGTATGTATCCTTAGCAACTTTCCAATTACTTGCCTCATCAGGAAGGATGAGATAACTCTCCTCTATGCTTGATTCAATGGAGCTGATGAGAAAACCCATGACCAAGCATTAATCTATGTGCCACTTGGAAAGTTGCAGACCAAGTGTTGAAGGTTTGCTAGAAGTCCCATCAAGATGGCCAATAAGACCACGAGCACCAACAATTAGAGAAACTTAACGAGACCATCTAAGATAATGTCCCATTGAGTTTCAAAGTGGTCATTTGAAGCAGAGAAAACTCATGATCCCTATGAATGGATGACATGAGGGACTCTTCAAATGTACAAGACAAGGGAGATGTGGGATCAACCATCGGAGGAAGAAATCACTCAAATTTACAGACAACTCCTTAGAAACATTCAAATTCACATAGTTCACTGGAACCATTCAAATTTACCAACAACTCCTTGTAACTATTATAAGTTACACAAAGCCTCTAGTAATATCTAAAATTACAAAACTCCCTAAAATTATTCGAATTTACAAAATAGTCCCTATGAACTCAAAAAAAGTCAGGTCCTACCTGCGATGCTCCCAGAACCATTTTTAAAAATAGTTGAAGGCTCGAAAGACATTTGGAGCGTTTGAATGTGATAAGTGATAAGTTTAGAAGGTTATTTGGGTGAAAAGATAGTTGCTAAACATTATCACAGGCTAAACGATAAATAGAGAATAAAAAATAGTTTATGGAGTTCAGATCATCGTAGGAGAGTCGCAAGAAGTAGACGACACTCCTAGGAGTGATCGTGGGTAGGTTGGGAACTAAAGAGGTAGGCAATGGCCCTAGACTTGCAATGGGGTGTTGGTGCATCAGGTTTGACATGGTTTTGATACTATGTTGTAGTTTGGAGAAGTTAAGTCCCACTCTGAGTAGAAAAAGAAATAGAAATAAAAAAGTATCTCTAGACTTATTAGGAAATGGAATCCTATTCTAATTGGAAAACCTTAGTCCATACTTTCAACAGATTCCTATTTAGTCACAAAGTCCCTTAGTTGCAGTCTACTTCCTGCAAAGATTCCATATCTACTTTTATTTTTCAATTTGGATTCTTTTGGAGTAAGATATGAATATAATAAGGTCTTTATATGAGTAAGAGTCTTTAGTCAAAAGTAGGAGTCCTAGTTTGATTTATTTTCTAAAATGAGTCCTAGTGTGACTTCCTTCTAAAGGCCATAAATAAGCCTCTATATCTTGAAAAAAAAATAATAAATAAATAAAATTATTTTTATAAATAAATTTGAGAATTGAAGGAGCAAAACCCAGGAGTCGTGGGTTCCCATGGAGGGAACTTGCGGCTGTTATTGAGAGAATTTTCTAGAACTTTGTCATATTCAAGATTCCATCCTCTTTCTCAAGTAGCAAGGCACAACCCCAATCCCTACCCTTCCCCCTTCCATTGCACCCTTAATTTTTATTTTCTTGAATTTTTGGGCTTGTCTAGAGACCTAGATCTACGCCAATCTAACTGTTTGATCTCTCCCAACTTCATGAACCTCATCCCCCTAACCCTAGTTTCTGCAGTTGCAGCCCCCTCCCCCATCATAAGTCACCTACCCCCACTCCCAAACCCATGCGGCAGCTTGCCATCCCCTTCTCCAACTCTAGTCTCTTAACCCCTAACCTTCCCCAGCCTTATACCTATAATCTCAGCCCCCTGTTTTTTCTTTTTCTTCTTCTTCCTTTTTTCTCTTTCTAGTTGGCAGCCTTATTTAGGGTTTTTAAGTTTTCAGGGTTTAGGGTTTTCTAATGAAGATGTTGAACTGCAGAATTTCTAGGGTTTTAGAGGACACAGGAGGGGCTGAAACTTAGGGTCAAAGGTTGGGTATGAGGAAAAGGTTCTAATTCCGAATAGGGGAGAACCCAAGATTCGTGAAACAACTCATGGAGATCTTTTTCCCTTTTGGAAGATACAAGAGCGAAACAATCAACCTATTGATATTAGAAGACCCAAAAGATTATTTCTAGGTCTAATGGAATTCATAGATAAAGGAACTTAGGAAGAAGCCCGATCAAATAGAGATTTTTTTTTTCTTTCGACCATACTTCGATTGTTAATACAACATAGAAGGACCACTACTGGAAGCAATACCACACCTTTGATCATGAAATGTCGATTGCTTGTTGAACCCTGTGAATCGTGGAAAAGCTGGATACTCCAAATTCAGGGTCAAAGAGTTCCATAAAATGTTCTTGGTGGAAAAAATGTGTGAAAGATCCCACTGAATCAAATTTGGTCAATGAATCTAAGAAATAATGAGAATTCTTGATCTCTCTCAATATCTCTCTCAATGCAAAGATCCAGGATTTGAATTGATGTCCTTTCATTGATTGCTCCTAAAGATTTCATTTCAATTGGAATTTGGTTATTCACGATGTACGATGATCCCTATTAAGCATCCATAGCTAAATGGTTAAAGCACCCAACTCATTATTGGTAAATTCGAAGGTTCAGTTCCTGCTGGATGCATGCCAATGGGAATGCCAATAAGTCGGTTGGAATTGGCTCTGTATCAATGGAATCTCATTATCCATACATAACGAATTGGTATGGTATATTCATACTGTAACTTATGAACAATAAGAACTAGAATTCTTATCAATGTTGGAACTCATAGGGAAGAAAACGAATTTATGGATGGAATAAAATTTGCAGTATTTACAGACAAAGGTATTTAGTTATTGGGGAACAATCAATATATTTCTATTGTTGAATTAGGATCAACTAGGACAGATATAAAGCATTAAAATGTTAAGGTAATAGCTATGAATAATCATCAACTCCCCGGAAAGGGCAGAAAATGGGACCTATTATGAGACATATAATGCATTATAGATGTATGATCATTATGCTTCAACCGGGTTATTCTATTCCACCTCTTAGGAAGAAAAGAACTTAGTTGCTTGTTTTATCCCTAATAGGAGGCACAATATAAATGGAAGAAAGTGAGGCATAACAACCCAATTGCCATAATATGACCCAGTCTGTCCATACTGGAGCAAGGAATCCTTTTCAGTGTCGCTTCTCCTTTTGCTATCTAGCTTGGGAACTACAGTGTAAGTTGCTTCTATATCTTCCTCTTTCTTCACCAAATTTTACGTCATTTTTAGATATATAAATTTGAATGCCAACATCGAAATTTTGAGTAAGTTTGCCTGTAGAATATTCAATGAGAAATAATACTGTTGTCAAATAATCTCATGATTTTCATCTGACACTACCTTACAACTATTTCTCCATGCCAGGGTAATTATTTGACCGTAATTTTAGATGGAATTTCAGACCTAGCGTGCAATAAAGGAGTTGCTGAGCGTGAACTAGGCACCCTGCAGTCCATTTTTATAAAGCTTCTTTCTCATTTTGATGACTTGAATGATGTGTTGGCATTGGTAAGCTTCTTATTGTTTTCTACTGGGAGTAATCGCATATTGATTTCTTTTCTTACATAAAGCAGCTTCCATGGCTTGCTGACTCAAACTCTCATGGTGACTCACTGTGTTGACTTCAGTCCAAAGCCTGAAGAATAGAGTCAGCACTGTGAAGACGGAGTCAACAACTTGACCTGTTCTGCCCTCATAATGTGCTGGATCATAATATACATACATTATTGCATTATTTGGATTCCTATGTGAATCTTATTACGAAAGTCTATTATAATTTATATACAAGTCTAATGGCTAAAATTAAGACAAAATTTTCTTATTACCTTTTAAGCACTTTTATCACCACAGCATACAGCTTCCCTGTGGCTAAATTGGAAATTATAATATTTAATTATTATATTCAACTACATGGGTTGGCTACTCATGTTATATTCCCATTTTACTCCGTTCCTCATATTGCTAGGCCCGAAGAGCTCTTCTTCTGTTTTTTACCAAGAGAAAGAGGTTGTTACTATGGAGATTAGACAGCCTAACAAGCTAGAAGCCCTTAAAACAGTGGCTTTTAATCCCACAATGTTCTTAATCTCTGTTTTTTGTGGGGTTTCAATCCTCATCGAAACTGAAATGGTTCAGCGATGGTTGGTTTCCCTCGTAGTTGGCCAACTTAATGGACCTCAAACATAGGTTCATTAGTTGAATGCAAAAATTCCATATTTAATTTACTTTTTAGGTGGTGTTATTATGTTTTCAATTGAATCATGGTAGAATTTGGTTTTAATTTGGGTCACTTCAATTGATCATGTGATCCACTTAAGTGATCATGTTACTAAGGTTGAGTATTAGATTAGGCTTCATGTGTGGGTTAGTTAATCGTTTTATAAGTTCTCTTTAGGGTCCAAGTCTACATTGTTCAACTAGGTTGTTAGGGTAGTTAGAATCTTCTTAGGACTCTTCTCATTCCCTACATAACAAATTAACAACCCTTTTTCTTTTACTGTTTCAGCTCACAAGGGACTTTCATTGTAAGGCTGTTTAGCCATTATAAAAGTCCCGTTGTGGGAATAATATGGAAGATTGGATTTGATGAAAAATTGAATTCCATTCAGACCTAGATTTCCTCTCCGGGAGAGTCAAAAGAACTGTGTTAAGACACCAATCTTGAGGGGTATACGGAGGGGGACAAAGGGATTGTAGGGTATCAAACCCAAGGGATCATGTGGGGGACAAGGACAAGTGGTAGGGGTTCATTTGCAGCAACCACATTTCTTGTTGGCACTGTTTAAGGAGTTTGGCGATACAAATTCTAGGTCCAAAACAAAACTTACTAAAAATTGCCGGAAAACTTCACAGAAATCTTGATCCAGTCGTCGGATATCTCTTTCTTTCGTTCGAACAGCAGCGATTTTGACCAGGCATACATGAAAAATGACAGAAAAGCAGAAAACCCAATCAACGCTGCTGCAGGAAGATAGATCGCAGAGAAGCCATTTCAAGTTCTCTAAGTTACACAGACTAAGGCTTTAGATTAGAACAGCAGAAGAAAGGCTCGTTACAAGATAAGTATTTCACTTAGTTACTCAGGTCTCAGCTTCTTCGCATGTTGCGTTTGCTTTGATCCTGATGTTCTTCTTCGTGTTCACTGGGTTTCCGACCGTCGTTTTGAAGTCAACAACCACTGTCTTCTATTAGTTTGATTTAGTTGTAAAACCAAATGAATAACATTCATTTCCTTTTGCTTTGATCGAAAAGTGACGAGAAACTTTTGCGATTTTCGGTTCCTTCTATCTATTTCTTCGACTTCCACAAACCTTGAGTTGCAGATGAGCTCCTCTGCAAACCTTAAGTTGCAGATAAGCTCTGAATCTTCGCTGGAATCATCGAAACTGTGCTGGAAATGTTGGCAAAATCTCGGCGCCATCGCACCTTGGTTGGAACTCAAGTTTTGTGAGTTGAAAAATGCGGTTCTAGGAGAGAAAGTGAAGGACATGGTGTTTCTCAGTGCCCTACTTCCGGTGAAATGATATGAAGTTTTGAATGTAAGCAGGAAGAGACCAGTTGGAGGCAACGAGTTTGGACAGGTTATTGCCAAGATTGTTGTTGCGCAGATATTGGAGAGTTGGGGCCTTCAGAGCTTCCAACATTTTGCTCTTCAAACCCATGGATATTGCCATTCCTTACCTTCATGATTTAGGCAGGACTACTCAATCTTACTCCAATTTATCTGGTAGAATGCAGTGTAATTTCTTTGGTATTATTCAAGGGCTTGTAGATTTAGGATCCTTGCAAGGTTTTCCAGTGCATAAGATGTTAATTGTTGCCCTGTGAGGTTTTCCTGGTGCATCACAAGGTTATTCAAGGGCTTGAAGATTTTAGGCAGTTTTTTTTTTCTTTTTTTTCTTAATAATATTTAGTGATGGGTGATTCTGGCAAATGGGCCCGGTGGTGGGTGATTTCTAGCAGGGTGTAGGAAGAAGATGGGTGAAGGCAGAGTCCCTTCACCCAGCTATATGGTTTTTGAGAATAGGGTATGGGGTAAAAATTACAATTTTATTTCTTTTAATTTGAGGGTATTATGGTCATTTTATGTTTGACATTAACACCCATGTGACAGTGTCAGTTTCAGCTAGACCAAAACATAACTTCAGCTACTAAAGGGACCCAACCTGATTTTAGGCCCTACTAAAGGGACCCTAACGTAATTTTTTCTTGATATGATTATGCTTTTACACAACTTAGAAGCCATGTCAAATAATATGGCATTATTATGCCAGTATTGATCTACTTGGAGAAAATCAACATATAAATATAATCAAAGGATATACTAATATAGTAAGACACTAGGGTTGCTAATTCTTCCAAGATTGCAAAACGATATAGGTTATACAAGTCCTAGGCATGATCAATACTAAGAAACAGCAACCATGATCAATTACAGATAACTCAAAAAATGATGTCAATTAGGTTAAAATAGGGGGTAATGCGAAATCAAACAAATGACTGTGATTAGTTTCATGATATGACATTAATAATTAGGTTATGCAGGGAGGGAAAACAGTATTTGATTATGAACAGAATGGGAAATATTATGCTTAAAGGCAGCAGCAAAGGTGAAAAGACTTACTTTGAGGTAAAAGAGGAAAAGGGACAAAGAGAGAAATACCCACATGTTTGCACCTGCAGAATTAATTGAATGTGAAAAGAGTAGGAAGAGCAGCCCATGACAAGGGGGAGTGTTGGGTTTAACCCCAATGGCATCCCATGTAGGTTATAATAGAAGGATTCGTCTATCCCACACGGGATCCAGCGGTGGCCTTGTGAAAGAAGAAATAAAATATATCCTCCTCTTCCCTTGGGTCTCAGGAATATCCTGTGGAGGGTGATAATCACAATTTTCCCCCCTAATCCACATCCCATGATCCATGCGTAGTGGAGAAGATCAACACAAATCCCCTCCCATTAACAGGCTAGTAAATAAGAATTTAAGAAAAACATGCATTATTTTTTATCTGAAAGAATATGCATACTTGGAGAGCTCCTCTAGGTAATGGTTTTTCATCTACTAGGTCACAGATCCTCCTGAAGTTGCCCATGTGCAAAACATTTTGTTTAACAAAAGAGTGAAGGGAACAGGAAGACTAGGATGGTAGCTGTCAGTGTGTTCTGTACCCCCTCCAATTGTTTCCTTCATATGGGGAGCCTGGTTGGCTAGCCAGTGAAGTCTTAGTGTGATTGGATTTTCTTTCCTGGCTTAGGTCAATTTAGGAGTCCTAGTTTGACTAGTATAACGAAGAAGCAGAATCTGAAAGAGAATTTCTGATGTAAACCAGGTCTATGATTAGGGGTACTTTGGTTTGCCCAGGAAATTCCAGCAAAAGGGGGGAAGGTTTTAGGGTTTTTAAGGTGACTTAGAGCCTGTTGAAACTGAATTCCAGATCTGATTCCTATTTTGATCAGAATTCCAGACTTGAAATTTGAATTCCAATGCCAAGCTAGGGTTTCAGCTACAGCTAAGGTGGAAGAAGGCTATCGCTTGCTGATTCTGCTGAACAGAGCTGACTTTTATTGCTATCCTCTCAACTAGAATGGGATCTAATTGACAGAACTTGGTAAAAACCAGATTTCTGGAATTTTAAAATTCTGCAGAATCTCGAGGTAGATGAAGTGCAGGATTTTCTAACTTAGGTAAAAAGGACTGATTTGTAGAAAATAATGGTAGGGCTTGAGCCTAGGGATTCCTGCAATCCTAGTGAAGGTGAAAGAGTTTAAGAGGGCCTGGGAATGAGGGTTTCCTACTGGGAGTAGGAAGCGAATGCCATGAGGAAGGGAGGGGAGGGAGGCCTGTGGGTGCTAGGGGAAGGAGGGAAGGGGCTTGGGAAGTCATGGGGTTTAGGGGAACAGATTAAGGGAGTTGTGGGACCTAGGGAGTGCTGCTGATTTGATGTAGCAGTAGGGCAGGTGGTTGGGGAAGGATGTGCAGGCAGGGGAGGTGGGGGAAGAGCTTGCGTGGGAGGGAGGGAGGGAGGTGGAGGAAGGCCGTGACTTACTCAGGCTTGCTGGGATGTTGAAGAAACTTGCTGGACTTGCTGAATTGATCTTCTGAACTTGATTATTGGCTGCTTAAATGCTTGGAAACAATTTGAGAACACTCAACGAACAACCACAGGGTCCCCCTCAAAGGAACCCTACCACTCACTCAAGCAATTAACAACCAAATTTTATAATTTGTCAAATCTGAATATTAGAATGCAAGAAGAGGTTATTTATAGCCTAAAATAAAAGAATCTGACTGGGATTGGGAATTCCTAAGAGATAAGGATCGCAGACCAAAACACTTAAAACGGAATCAAATTACTACAAGACCACAACCCTAGGATTGGAACTTGTAAGGACACTTGACTTGGGACTCAAACTATGCCTTCCAAATAAAAAAAAATCTAAAGATAAGAACTCCCTTTGGATAAGGAATATCTTATCCACAACTAATTAACTTAACACAACTTAAACTCTCAAATAACTTTCGAACTACTAACTCAAACAAAAACCACAAGTAGATCCATGACCCTTGAATTGAGGGGATTCTATTGAGCCCTAAAAGGGGCTGAAAATGACCAAGATACCCTTGGGGGCATTCGGCTAGCTTGGATTGGCCATTTGGATCTGGATTTTGGTACCCAATTATTAGGAGAGGGGTCTTTGAGTTCACATCAATTTCTTTTTTGATAAGTAATGTGTGTATTATAAAAGAAGAATACACAAGAGGCATTCTCCTGAAATCCCAATCAAATCTAAAAGGGAATTAATAGTTATTACTTATATGCACAAATTTAAATTAATTAATTAATTATCTATTTACGTATTCTGCTTAAATCAAATACATAATAATAAGAACAATACTCAAGAGGCATTCTCCTGAAATCCCCATCAAATCTAAAAAGGAATTAATAATTATTACTTATATGCACAAAATTTAATTAATTATCTATATATGTATTCTGCTTAAATCAAATTCAATTATGTATTTGTAGATTAGCCCTACACTTTGTGCTATTGCATACACGACCCTCCACTTTCCAAGATTCATAGCGAAGACCTCAGGACACGTAATTAATTACTGCCAACCACTTAGGTCCATTTTACTCTCAACTAGAAGTCCAAGTGCACATAATCAATTTTCAAAAAATGTGATTAAACATATAATAAGTATGTATCTTTTATAATGAAACTTTTTTTTTGATGAAAATTCACTTTTTAAACCACTAGTGCCAGCTTTATACATTGATCAGGCACCTGAATTACATCTCAAATAATTCCTGTACCGAATGGTACTTTGTTGGGCAGTATGGTCACTCACTCACTTGTAGTCCATATTCTTATTCCTAGAATGTCAGCCTAGGTTTACTTAATTTTGGCCATTGATACATTAAAGAACAATAGTTAGTATTACAATGACAAGTGTCCCCTCAAGTATAGGGTTAGGGTGACATGTTTATTCCTTCAATCATACATGTAGGTATAAAAAAAAGTTAGATTCTTTCTGATCAATGACATACATACTCAGAGTTGTACCCTGCCCCTACTATGACTAGGTGTTCCAAATGCGATGACCATATTAATATGGCTACCCAAACCAAGCCATAGTCATGACTCAAGACTACCAATTTAATATTAACATATAGATACACTTTGTTTATGACGTTTGAATGATAAATATGAATGTGTCAAACTAAAAGGCATAAATGTTTAATTACAATTAAAAAAAGGGGGGGCTAAAAGAAGCCCAAATAATTTAGATGGACATGTACTTACACCAGATAGAACTGCATCCACATAAGAATCAAGAAACAAAAGAAAAGAAAGGCAGATTTTTTTTTGGGGGGAATACTTTCATGCGAACGAGAGAATACAAAGAGAGGAGGGCATCTGTTCACACAAAGAGAGTCCAGTGTGACTTGCTTCTCCACCAAACCTCCCCCCCCCCCCCCCAACCAAAAAAAAAGGTTATTATTTATTCCAATGTTGTGTGCATGTTACAATTCCTTATAAGTGGATTACCAAAAAAAAGAAAAGATAAGACTAAGCTAGTTTTTTTCAAAAGGAACACTTAAGTGATAGTTATTCATGGGTTGACTGTGATGCATGAGGTTGGACTAATACCCAAATGAACTACCTAAAACTCAAATAAATCCAACTAAACCAATTAGTCCACACTAGTTAATACCCTCCATCAAACCAGGTGTGGACTCCATTAAACCACACTAGAAATAGGCATGAACTCCATTGATCCAGATAGAACTCCATCAATCGAATAGAAAAAAATAAGTTAAAGGCTTGAAATTGGGGTTGTGCTCTTTGTCAAAGCAAACCCTAGCAATATTGTAACCCCTAAATTGTTGTCTCTGTATTGATTTGTATTAAGCTGATCTCTATGCTGGCGCCTCTGTTATGGTCTAAACTGTCAATCCATAGGCCTGGTGTCTTCATCATTTTTCATATAATGGAAAATATTTACTTATTCTCATATGATGAATAATCTTTACTTACAAGTAAGTCATCAAAAAGTTGTTCTTTGTCTTCTGTTACATCATAATTATGTGAATTCGTGCTCTGCTCAAATTATAGAAATTTCATTGATTAATAGATGCTGATTATTATGGATTGTTGTGTAGGACCATTTTGTTGAGATCCTAGATGTGATGTATGGAAGCACTCGGAACATTGTCAATACACATATCCTTAATAAAGCAACCAGGTAGCATCTTGATTTAGTCCTATTTAATTTTTTCCTGGCAAATTTTTAAGTGTGTTTGTCCATTTCAAAGACACATGAAAAGGTTGGCCATAAGATTCCAGCTGTAGTAACTGACTGATTTCCTTGAATTTTCTTATATTATTTTTTCATTTATGTCCAAGTTATTTATTTCAAACATAAAAATAAATTCACTGTTGCAACTAGGTTATACATCTAGCTTTTCCAAAATACAGAAGTGAATGGTCATTTACAATGTAGATATTAGTTTCCAAGATAAATCACCATACGCTGCCCAGGGAATCTATATCTGTGCCCAATTTTTTTTTGAGTTTGTAACTGTGTTGATTGGGAGATGAGCTAATTTCTGCAGGATTTCTGGTAATTCCTATTGTCTTGGCATAAGATGTTTCTTCTGTTTTTTTCATTTTGGATTCCCTGGTAACTGTATAGGAGGTTGATCTTCACATGTAAAGCATTTTGGGTTTGTGTCCCTTAGTTGAGCATGGGGTAGAAATCAATTCCAGCATGGGTGGTAAGCTGTAGGTGAATCTGATGAAACAGTATTGGCAACGTGAGGACGCTTACCATGAAACTTCCAGAAAAAATGTTGGATATGTCCTGGACATCCACAGTGATGGCAAGTTCTAGCATTCCTTGAAGAATCTGTAGAGCATTTTGTATTCGTGGTGGGGTTTTTTCCAGGAGTGCCATGACCACAAGCACCTCCAAAACCTGTTCCTCTAGCGGAACCATGCTTGGGACTTGGGAGGCAAGGCTTGGATCGTTAACTGGACCTATATCATGTGAATTTTCTCTAGAAACATAGAGGACTCTAGAAAAAGTGTCAGATAGTGTGGGTACTCAATCTCCGCCAAGAAGCTGGATCTAACCGACCCAAATTCCTTTCCAAGTCCTCAAAAAATCCCATAACAGTCAATTGCTCATGTTGATTTTGCACCAGGAGAATATCAGAAGTAATAGGCATTATGGATTAACTCCTCATACATTTTCTTACGTCAGCAAATATTGGGTTAAAGGATGCCCTTTCCGGTCAACTCTGTAAAACTCCTATGACAATTTGTGAATACAAGATAGGTTATTTGACCAGAATACAATGTATTCAAATACTCCCACAATTATCATTTTATCAATGTGGGCCACTAAATTGATATTATTTCTCTCCATGGACTTTAACATTTGTTCTAAAATTCAGGCATCAATTGTATAACATGACTTACCGCCAACAGGAACAGTCTGTGTAAGATGACCTTGCCGCCCATGACAAACTGATTCCACTCTAACAATTTTCTTTCACTGATGAAAGTCTGCAGTTCCTTTCAGTTTCTTTTCAGTTATATGGTGAGAGGTGGAAGACATCACCTGATCACCTCAGTAACAGTAGTGTTAGTCTCAGACCTGGATTCAGCCATTATGTTAAGTAATCTATATAACTTGGGGTTCAAACTTCACTTTTTTCCAGAAATGTATCCAAAAAAGTTACTAGGAATGGTAATCAATCAAGATAGAAGAACAGAAGCAGCAATATTTGTTGCAGAAACAAATCTTCCACCATAGCAAAAGTAAAGTGGAAATCCAGAAAAATCTCAGGTTCGTATGTACATATTTGATGGACAGAAGCCAAAGGGATTCAAAACCAGAATTGAAAAATAAAATACCTGGTTCTTCTTCATTAATTATGATCTACTCTCCAAAGAAGTAAAAAACAGCATAGGGTGCTGTGCCCTTTCATTCGAACCTGTAGAAAACCTTCAAAATTGATGTGGTAGAGAAACACCAAAACTTTCTTGAGTGCTAAAGAGGAAAGAGAGGCTGCCACAAGGACTCGAGCAGCCTTAGTTCTTCAGCTCTGATCAAAGTTTAAAATCTCGTCTCATCTCTATGTCTCGATGGTCGAGACACTGATAAATCAAGATTTCAACCAAAATTTGGGCAAAGCATGGTACACCATTGTACCATGTTTCGGTGGGTTTTAGGTGATTTTTAGGTCTGATTTTTTGTGTATAATCTAATTTGAAGTCAATAAATACAATAACAATGTTATTTTTTACTAGACCCCAACAGAAAGTGGCATTCTTTGTTTGCAGATGCTTAACTCTATACGGACGAAACTGGATCATGTATTCTTACAAATATAAACATGGATATATAAGAGAACAATTAAAGTTTCATTAAAATGCAAGAACAAATATTTTTTTTGGATGAACGAAAGTTTTCATTAACCAAAGGGGAAAGAAGGGGGGGGGAGATACAAGAAAAGGGTAGAGCCCAACAAAGCCGAAAGGCTCAAAATCAAAGCAATATGGAGAAAATAAAGGACAAACATCATTCGAAGGCAAAGCCTTTCTATTTTTCTTCTTTTTTTTCTTAGTGGGATGAAGCTTCACAAAAAATTAATGATCCAAGTTGTAACGACCTCTGGTAGATCTGTTACTAAGCCTACAATCTTGAAGAGGGGTGAAGGGGTATCAGAGAAGGAGTCCTCTAGTTCGGATGGAGGAAAGGACTAAGAGGTGGTGTCAAGAGAGTAAGGGAACGAGGGGGGGCCTAGGCCAAGAAAGGGAGAAGGGTCGAGATTGTTGGGGCTGGGAAATGGGGATAGCAAAGGTTAGGCCATAGAAGGGGGCCTGGGAGCAAAGCCATGGGCCATTGGGCCCAGAAATGGGAATGGAAGGAGGCAGAACCAAAGATGGGCTAGGAGAGGCAGTTCGCCTAAGATGGTTGGGCTGAGAGGAGGGTTGAACCTAATTGGGGCTTGGGGGGGGACCAATCAAGCCTCCACAGAAAGGCGGGATAGCTGGAACGTAAAACACAAAGGTCTCAAATGACCTTGAAGGAGCGACAGTGGAGGGAGGATCGTAGGGGTTAGAGAGAGAGAAGGGGGCAGGAGGGTAGGCTGCACTGAAACGAAAACAAGAGATCCGGAAGAGATCAGATTGGCAGACATAATCAACAACATAGGGGGTCTAGAAGCAGAGGGGTCAATCGTCTAATTTATCACAAGCGACCTTTTAGGGGAGACATTCGAGGCCAGTAAAGGTGAGGGAATAACCAAGAAGGCGGTTGGTGTCAGACAAGGATCCAACAATTCAGGCACATCAAAGGGGTTAGCAGGGATGCAAGAGGGGCAAAACAATCAGCAGAAGAGTTCACCGGTGGCTGAGACCGACGCCGGTGATTGGGCATCAAGGTCCTGGCATTAGGAGGGGCTTGAGGGGCTGAGTCAACAACAGGGAAAGGGGAACCGAAAGGCACATCGTTTACAATGGCTTGGGCGTTAGAAGCTAGAGGGGAATTTTGATTCACACAACCATGTTGACCAAAGCTTCTACAGGAAAGGCAGTGAGGGGGCTTCCATTCATACCTCGCCACTTGCTTGAAGGAATGACCAGATTCCTCAGTGGTGGTGATTGAAGAGGGGAGAGAGACCTTTGATGAGACGTGTACACAGATGCGAGTGAATGTGAGATGGTCCTTCGTCTTGGTTCTTACATCAAAAAACAAGGGACTGCCAGTAGCAGAACTTACCATACTCAACCCCTCAGAACACCAATAATGGAGGGGGAGGCCAGGGAGAGAGATCCAAAGGGGGAGGGAAGAGTGGTCCTCTCGAGTTAGCGTAGATTGGCATGCCATTTTCTGAGAAATAAGGGTCTTTTGCTGACGTTCCAAGGCTCTGCCTCAAGAGCTCTACGCTAGTCTTCTTCGTTGGAGAACTTGAATAGAAAGAAACCGTGATCAATTTGACCGGTCTCCAGGGAGCCCAATGGTTTCCACTGCTTGGCTAGAGTAGCTTGAACAAGGTGAAAGGGTGCCGCAATCCAAGGAAATGGCCAACAAGATAGCCACCCAAAAGGGAAACTTCATTGTCGAGGACACCAGAGGGGCGAAAGCAACAGGGCTGACTATCAATGAATGTGGGTGGAATGAGTCTCAGGGTAAGGCCAGGTTGAGAGGGATGGGAAGATGAGGTGAAAAGGGAAGACCAAGGAATGGGATGGGAGAAGGGGGGGGGGCTGAGGAATACAATTTATGAATCACAAATTTCTATCTTAAATTATTACCCTTTGAAATTCTTGAAATTTCTTTCCAAAATGCCGAAATTTCGTCAAAATTCAGCCAACCGACTAGATTTCATTTTGGACCACATTTTGTCTTGGTAGGCAAAAGATGACCGAGATTTCGTGAAATTGTGTATGATGGCTTTGATACAATGTTAATAGACAACAGAAAAACAGAGGGAATGGAGAAGAGAGGAAGAGAAGAGAGTTTGGAGAAGCTATGGGACCTCACTCGCAATTGTGTGGACCTCCACACATAGCAATACTGTTTATAGAGTGGCAGCAAGATTACAAGTCCCACAAGGAAACAAAACCACATAAAATAAAATCCCAAAAGGCCCAACAATTCTTGGGGTTTAGCACCTCAGACAGAGTTAGTGCCAAGTGCTAATCCCGAGACTTGGTCTTCGTTCCCCTTTTGTCCCTTGTGGATTATTCTAACAATGCCAAAGAGTAATAACTTCAGTTATGGACTCATAACTTTTGTAAATTGGCATTGCTTAAATTGATAGGAATTTGGGTTCGTGGAATGTGTCTTATGCAAATTCTATGAATTTAAACGAGGTTTGACTTGAAAAACCTACTCCGCAAGTAGAGTGATGGATTTTAACACATGGAAATGGTCTAGGTTTCCCTTCATTGCATATCGTAAACCATTATGTCATCTTGATTGTATTGTGATCTTTGGTGAGTTTCATGTACATCCCAGTGTCATCTGGTTGGGAATTAAAAGTTGTTGCCTAACACCTGACTTTGGCTACTTAGGTAAGTGATTTTAGTTCCTGATTTGTGTATGGGTGTAAATGTAAGTTATTGATTCAAATGTATTCTGTATTGGTTACATTACCTCCAAACCACCACCTTCCCACCACTCAAACTTAAAAAACACACAAAATAAAGGAAAGGTACTTAATATACCCATTTTATTTGGCAGGAATGGTTATATTCGTGATCCAACAACAGTGCAGTTGCTTTTTGAAATTTCTCAGGCTCTTCACAATGGTATAGATTTTTCAAGCGTCAAAGATGATGACAACCAACATCCGATACATCTCATTTCTCGTTTTGTCCAGATGGTAAGCTCCTAACAATGATTTTTAGCAAATGGCATGTTCTATGTCATGAATGTAAAGGAATGGATTTACAGATTCTTGCTCTTGTTTAGGTAGACTTCGGGTCACAGATGGAAAACCATTTAATATTTTTGGTTGAATGTCGTGGAGCTTTTAGTAGCAGCAATAATGAACTCAAGGTTTGTATTATGATTGTGTTACATCTGTCTTGTAAGTTGTAACATAAAAAATAACCAGTTTCTTCGGTGTAGGTGATATTATGGTCATTGAGTAAATGAAACTTTCCATTTCTCATCGATATCAACTTCTTGTATCTAGAGGAAGTTACATGTTTTGATCTTCTTGTTAAAACCCTCACCCCTTTCTTTTCCTCTTCCCCTTTGAAATTCCTCATCTAGATTTCCTTCCACTGGCAGGAAACCCTTGTGCATGCCAGCAATTTCCTAGCAGTCAAAGCTATGAAAGATGCTAAAAAACCTCTCAGTTTTTTAAAATCTTGCATAGCTTTTAGTGAAGTTACTATACCATCAATTTCAGTTATCATCAGGCAGATAAATCTTTATCTTGAAACTGCAGAGGTAATATTTTCCTCCCTTACTTTCTGTTATAGTACCCCTAATCAAAGCATCTAGTCTCACCAACAATAAGTTTTTCCAAAATTTCAGGTTGCTTTATTAAGTGGATTACTTTCTCATACCGATGGGCTAGTTGATTCAGCAATCAGTTGTTTACAAAGTTTGGAAATAACTAATGGTTAGATCCATCACTTCATGAACTTCAATGTACAGAGTTGCATCAAGATTAATGTGTGCTTGATATTCTATTGATAAATTAGTGAAATTCAAGTCATCCTGAAATTCAATCCTGTTCTTTATTTTTCAGTTCCTTATTTTTTTTTGTTGAACTCAATTGTATTTCATATATAAACATAGGAACTCTTGAAGTGTAGCAGCACAAAAGATCTAACCTCTATCTGATTTTATTTATAGAGAAGATTCTCCTCTCAGCTTAATCAAGCTGTATGGATCGAATGGCCTTCCATATTCCTTTCCCATGCCACCATCTCCTTTCACTTAACAATGTGGCTGCCCCTCTTTTTAATCTCCGTAACTTAGACAAACCATGTCCACCCATTAATGAATTGAGTAAGTTAAACCAAACCAAACCAAACCAAGCCATGCTAAGCCAAGCCAAACGAAACAGACAAGACCAGACAGATCACATAGCTAAAAAATTGAGACTAACCTATAAAGAGCCATCTCCTGCTTAACCATTCATTACTTTAGCATTCACTCGGTATATAAATCCATTAATATCAATACATGTTGTAATATATATGTTAATAACACCTTAGTGTATAAAAGAATTATAAAATCCCATAATTTTTAAGACAATTCAAGTCATAAAATAATATGACATACGTTGATATGTTATATAATATCATCACAATAATATATATATATATATAACAATAATGCTCACCATTGCACTGCAAATATTCACATAATATCATTAAAATAAGCACGGCCATCTAATGTAACGAGGATTGGCACCCATTGTAACATCCCGCCCTAAATCCACCAAGGGAGTACCCTATCTAGATTACCCGGGGAGTGAATCACTGTCCCGCCGATCAAGTTTAGGAACGATCATAGCCACTTAGCACAATAATATAATCAAAAGTAAGAACAACTCTTTGTATTCAAATAATTTAATAATAAAAGTCAAGAAAAGATCTCAGAAGGATTCACAAATAACATCAGAGTGCGGAAATGATTCAATTAGGATAAACAGTCAAGTGTGAAAAGGATGGAAGAAACCCATCCTATAATAATAGTGGAAGGTAGATCGACTAAAATTAAGGGTTACAACCGGTTCCCAAAATGACAAGGGAACAAACTAAACTACGGTCTCAACGAATCAAATAAAAAGGTTAAAAAGAAAATGGGATGATATCCCCAACACTAGCACACAAGTGCGAAGGCCGAACTGCTCCAGATAAGTGATAATCTCGGATTGCTAGTCTTCACCAATGTAGTCACCATAATCAGTAGTTTTCATCAACTTAGTCTTCATAGTTTTGACTATCGTTGTCAACAGTAGTAGTACCTGCAGTAAAGTCTAACAAAAGATGTTGCAAAAAGGAGTGAGTTCAAAAGAACTTAGCAAGGCAGCTTATTCCACAATAACATGTATACATGATACAAAGCATAGCATGATGCAACATGATATGAAACACATGACGCAATTATGATTCTAATTCTATGTATGCTAGTCTCTATGGTAGATGCTTTAAGTCATAGCACCATACTTCTTTGGGTCGTCAGTCACTCCCCCTCAACCCATTCCGTATCTTGGGACTGCCGGGGTAGTTGGGTAAAGTCCTCTCAAACCATGGTAGGGGATTCGGTCACCACTCTCTCACATCACCATTTGGTCTAAGTATTGGTGCATGTCACGGCAAAGCCTAGCCCAATGCAAGTTTTCTACTCAGTCATATCAACTCAGATCCAAATACGTCCATTCCTCGCCCCGAGCGATCCTTTCCGGTATCCTTCACACTAGAGTCAACGTAATCCCGGATTACGAACTCATCAACCCTATTGGTCATCCACAAATAATAGACAGGAAGCTCTCACGTCCTCTCACGGGTTGGTTACCGGTCTTGAGCGCCCGTGAGCCCAAGTCTAGCTATTTGCAACCCTACCAATAAATGGCCCCTTTCGGGTATCCGTAGTATGGTTTATGTCCTCTCACGGGTTGGTTACCGGTCTTGAGCGCCCATCAAACCATACCCTACCACGGGTTGTTCGGTCTCAATGCCCTTCCGATTCGGGTCTGATATGACAAGGACATCCTAGCCAAACACCACTAGACAAATCCTATGTATGTCATCCAATGATCCGGGAAAGCGTCGATGGGCATCTTCGGAGAACATCCCATACTATTCCCTCCGATGTCCAAGGACAAAAATGTCAATAGGACATTCCCCAATCCCAAATCATACATATTCAATCACATTCTCATTTCCATCGCATCGTACATAAATGATATTTCATCATATGAAACAAGATATAATATAGCATGATCAATCACATATATAATTAACAAGAATACAATAATCATGATAACCAAAGTGATATATATAACATGGTACTACTGTCTTAAAGTATATACAGCAGTCATATGATGTTAGAAATACAACAATTAATGTGAATCTATCAAGTTTCCAACATAGAGGCATAATTCACATAATCTATGTAATTATGGTAATAACCGTCCTTTACCAAAAAAAAAACCGTCCTTACCTTATGTTGAGTTGATGATGATCCAAGAATCACAAAAGAATGATCCAATAACAATGTTAAGACCCTAAACAAACATAAATAAGAGATTAGAGAAGAAATCGGGAAGATCGGAGGTCGAATGGGTCAAAACGGAGCAAGGTTGCTATCAGCAGCATGTTTGGTCGATGCACTTTGGTCGATGGTATCGACCAAGGAGGATCGACCTAAATTGTCTTCAAGGCTGCATAATGGGTTTTGGGGATTTTGGTCCGAAATTGGTCTTCCGGGGTTCAGATCGATCCGGAACTTGGAGGGGATGCTAGGAACAGTAGCAGGAGACTACGTAGCAAGAATTAACATGATCCAATGGTCAAGTTGAAAACCCCCAATTTGAAATCCTATGTTCTATATGCTAGAACCATAGTCTTCAATGAAAATCATTGCAACTTCAAGAGAACCTAGGAATTTAATCAATAGAATGATAAACAACTAAATATAAACAATTACTAACATATAAGCAGACCTAATTGAAAGAGAAAATCAGATTAAGAGATGAATTCATGTTGTAAAGAAGAGAAAAATCAAAATAAGAAAGCAAGAACATCATGTATGAGAATCATAGCATAGAAAGGGTGAAGAGAGGTTTAATCAAAGCAAAAGAGCTTGTAGAAGAGGTGGTTGCAAGGTTGCAGCACCTTCTTCACAAACTCAGTAGCAAGAACAAGATGAGATAGAAGTAAATTAGAGAGAGAGTGAGAGATTACATACATTGGAGAAGAGATTAGAGAGGAGAGACAATGATTCTTGTAGAAGTTCATCACCCAAGCCAAGGAGGAGCCTAAGAGGAGCCTTCCCACGTTCTTAGGTGTTGAAATGAGTAAAATATGGTTATAGGTTCGAGGTTTCACTTAAATAGAGGAAGGAATATCCAAAAATCATCTTTTTCTCGAATTTGGGCTACTTTGGTCGATGCTCTTTGGTTGATGGCATCGACCAAAGAGGATCGACCAAAACAGGTGTTAGAAAACAAGCTTTAAACAATCAAAATAGCAGTTGAACTTGAACAAAGAAAAGAGAGAAGAAGAAGAAGAGAAGAGAGATGAAGAACTAGTAGAAAAGACCTGTGATTCTTAGCTAAAGAGTCTAGAATCACAGAGCACTTTTATTTATAGCTTCTAATAAATCTAATACAACTTGAGAGACAAGTAATTGTCCTCTAGAAGAAGGAAACAAAATATTACAGCTTTAGTAACTTCCTAACTCCTAAAATAGAAAGTTCTGAAAATAGAAACTACCACCAAAATAGAAACTATGCTTTCTAAAAAACTCCCAAAACTTATGTAGCAAGATTCCCACATTATAAATAGAAAATATAATTAAAACAACAGCAAAATACTGTTCACGTGAACAGTAAAAACAATGTTCACGTGAACAGTAACGTGAACAGTAAACTCCAAATTTACGTATACTTTAACACTCCCCCTCAAGCTGGAGCATACAAATCTCCCATGCCCAGCTTGCAACAGATAGACTAAAAACTTGGTCTGAACAGAGCTTTGGTGAGCAAATCAGCTAGTTGGTCAGTAGAGCTCACAAAATGAGTTGCTATAAGCTTCTTCTTCACTGCATCATGCACAAAATGACAATCTACCTTTATATGCTTCGTTCTCTCATGGAACACTGGATTACTAGCAATGTAAGTGGCTGCCTGATTATCATAAAACATTTTCATAGGGGCAGAAACTGGAAATCCTATTTCCTCTAACAATAAACGAAGCCACATCAATTCAGCAGCGGTGTGGGCCATAGCCCTATACTCAACTTTAGCACTAGATCGAGCAATGGTGGAATGTTTCTTACTCTTCCAAGTCACAAAATTTCCACCAAGAAAAGTACAATAACCTGTGGTTGACCGGTGATCAATGACGGATCCAATCCAATCTACATCAGAAAAGGCAACCAAGTCCATACTCCGATTTGGTCGATAGATGAGCCCTTTTCCGGGCGCACTCTTGAGGTACCGAAGCACTCTCATCGCTGCATCCCAATAAGCCTTCCTAGGAGACTGCATAAACTGACTCAACACACCAACAGAATAAGAAATATCAAGACGAGTAACAGTAAGATAAATAAGTTTCCCAATAAGACTCCTGTAACGATGGACATCATCTAACAAGTCACCATCATCACATCCTAACTTCAACTGAGATGAGAGGTAGAAACAAAATTGGAAACAGGATAAACAATGTTAGAGTGTAAAGTGCAAGTACGAGTACCTTTCCATAAAGCAATTGGTAAGTCATCTGAAGGCAGAGTGGGGTCTCCACTAGAAGAATCCGCCGGTGGAGAGGATGAAGAAAGAACATCCGTAGGGCTAGGTTCAGGCTCCACTAAAGGAGAGCCGCTAATATTGTTAGGAGGAACTCTACTATCCACAGTATGTTCTGCCAACTTATGTCTTCCATGATAAACCTGTAGAGGAATATTGCTAGTGGAAGGAACTAAAGAGGGAATAGGAGTATCATCCAAAACATTTTCAACAGACACAGATTGACTTAGATAATAAGGAGTGTCTTCAAAAAAGGTCACATCCGCACTTGTAAATTATTTGCGAAGAACCGGATCATAACAACGAAAACCTTTTTGAGTGCGTGAGTACCCAAGAAAAAAACACTTAATAGAACGGGGGGAAAGTTTATCCAAAGGATGTGGTGTGTGAACAAAACACACACAACCAAAAATTTTGGGTGGAACTGAAAACGGTTCTCTATTGGGAAAAACAATTGAAAAATGAGATTTTTCAGAAAGCAAAGGCATAGGCATGCGGTTAATTAAATGACCAACAGTCAAAATTGCATCACACCAATAACTCTTTGGAACATTCATCTGAATCAAAATAGCGCGTGCAACCTCCAAGAGGTGACGATTTTTGCGTTCAGCCACTCCATTTTGTTGGGGAGTGAATGAATAACTGGTTTGATGAATCATTCCAAAAGAATCACACAAGTTAGATTTATCATGTTGCACATATTCTAAAGCATTATCAGACCGAAAAATTTTAAGAGGAAGAGAAGATTGAGTCCGAATTTCATGAATAAAACTTTTAAATGTAGTTAAGAACTCTGTCCGATCCTTTAAAAGATACAACCATGTAAGACGGGAGAAATCATCCACAAAAGTAACAAAATATCGAAAACCATGCCTATTACTAATTCTACAAGGGCCCCAAATATCGGAATGAACAAGAGAAAATAAGGACTCACTACGAGAGATAAAGCATGGAGGATAGGTGGCACGATGATGCTTCCCTAACTCACACGCTTCATAATTTAATCTAGACACTGATTTAAAAGAAGGAAATAAAATTTTTAATCTAGGTAAAGACAAATGGCCTAAACGACAGTGCCACTGGAGAGCATCTACACAATCATCAGAAAGAGCCGCAATAGGGGTAGCATAGTCCAGATAGTAGAGTCCGTTCCTTTCACACCCTCCACCAATCGTCTTCCTCGTGTGAAGGTCCTGGAAAACACAATAAGTGGGAGTAAAAGTCACAGAGCAGTTAGTGCTTTAGTTAATTGACTAACAGATAATAAGTTAAAAGGAAAGTTAGCAACATGAAGTATGGATGATAAAGTAAGAGAAGGTGTAGGAGAAACACTTCCAAAGCCTAGAATAGGTGTGGAAGTCCCATTAGCTATGACAACAGAATTTTTAGTGGTAGATTTAGAAAAAGAGTTAAAAAGTGATGACTTACCAGTCATATGGGAAGAGGCCCCTGAATCGATGATCCAAGGGGTGGGAGTAGAAGTGAGAAGTGCTATGTTACCTGCATGAGAAAGTGTGGCAGCAGAAGTACTAGTGGATGTGGAAGCGCCAATTTCAATATTTTGCAATCGGCGAAGGATTTGGCTTACATCATCTCTTAGAGTCTTAGACAAGTCCCCTAAAGAAGATCCAGAACCACTATCGTTGTTTGCTATAGTATCAGTACCACCATCAGAAACGGCATGATTGGCAAGGTGCTTGGCCCACTCTGGTTTTCCATGTTTGGCCCAACAAGCTTCCACTAAGTGCCCTGTTTTACCGCAATGAGTACAAAGTCGAGATGTCTTATCAGACAGTTGAACACCACGACCTCCAAAAGACCTACTAACTCCCCCTGAACCACGACCACGTCCCCTTCCATAAGAGGTAGTGAAGGCTGAATTTTCTCCTTTAGAACTTTTGTTTGGAGAACTCCCTTCAGGCAAGGCAATACGTTGAAGTCTAGAATATGCTTCATTAAGATTAGGGACATGCTCACCAGCAAGAAGATGTCCTTTGACAGATTTCAGTTCAGGGTTCAATCCTACAAGAAACTTAGACACAAAAAATTCATTCCGTTGGGCCTTTAGCTTCTCTATATCAGTGGTGAGAGGTTGAAAGACATTCAACTCCTCCATCATGCCTTTAAAGGAGTTGTAATAATCCTGCAGAGACTTGTCAGCTTGCTGAAATTGAAATAGCTTTTCATAAATACTAAAAATCCGAGTCATATTTTTAGCTTGGGAATAAGTCTCTTGCAAATCATCCCATATTCCCTTTGCAGTCTTATGGAACATAACATTCGCTGCAATATCAGGTGTCATACTATTCCACATCCAAATTTTGATGATTGCATCATCTTGGATCCAACTAAAATAGGATTTGCTAGTCTCAGCGGGAGGTTCATCCTCAATGAACTTAAGCTTACCTTTTGCAAGTATGTACACCCGAACCGCTTGTGACCACAACAAGTAATTAAAACTACTTTTGAGCTTGATAGATGTAATTTGAACGTTTACATGATCTCCTTGAGATCCTTTTGATTCAGCCATACTCATGATTGAGTCATGTGTAAGTGAAGACATTAAACTGAGGTAGATAGCACTCAAATCAGTTTTCCAAAACTTGAAGTAGAATGAGCAGGAAAAAAAATCTGCAACCTTAGGACAGAATAGGAGAAAAAAAAGAGAGAGGTAACAAAGGTATCCAAGTTTTGGAACGTGTAAGAGTATGGTAATAGGTAGAGGATCAGTTCTTATGAATATCTGATCTAACAGTTCATAATATACAGCATTAGGTGGCTGCACACCAAGGAAACAGAAAAAAAAAAAAAAAAGAATTTCAGAAGAGAATATTGAGAACAACACTATTTTGATTCAAAAAAGCTCTGATGCCATGTTAGAAAACAAGCTTTAAACAATCAAAATAGTAGTTGAACTTGAACAAAGAAAAGAGAGAAGAAGAAGAAGAGAAGAGAGATGAAGAACTAGTAGAAAAGACCTGTGATTCTTAGCTAAAGAGTCTAGAATCACAGAGCACTTTTATTTATAGCTTCTAATAAATCTAATACAACTTAAGAGACAAGTAATTGTCCTCTAGAAGAAGGAAACAAAATATTACAGCTTTAGTAACTTCCTAACTCCTAAAATAGAAAGTTCTGAAAATAGAAACTACCACCAAAATAGAAACTATGCTTTCTAAAAAACTCCCAAAACTTATGTAGCAAGATTCCCACATTAGAAATAGAAAATATAATTAAAACAACAGCAAAACACTGTTCACGTGAACAGTAACGTGAACAGTAAACTCCAAATTTACGTATACTTTAACAACAGGTTTCAGCAGAAAATCCAGAAATAGTTCAGCAACTTCGGACAGGGATTCAGAGGGCTATACGGGGTCAAATTGAGTGCGGTTTTCTTCTACAAGTCAATCAAGAAGTCTAGTTTCCAGAAATACCTTCGGATCAAGCATGGGAGTTCATTAGGTCCACCAACTAAGCTCACCTTCGATGCGCAAGCAGGATTTGCCAGACATAGTTCAGCAACTTCGGACAGGGATTTGGAGGGCTATATGGGGTCAAATTGAGTGGGGTTTTCTCCTACAAGTCCATTAAAAAGTCTAGTTTCCAGAAATACCTTCGGATCAAGCATGGGAGTTCATTAGGTATTTCAACTAATTCACCCCTCTTCGATGCGCAGATTCAAAACTAACACTGACAATGCTCTCAAGTGAGGGGCATCATTGTCAATGTCCATGGGCTTAGGCTCCGACACCAAATCATCAACCAAAAGGGTCCACAAGTCTCTTTTCCCCCCACTTCGGGTCTTCGGACCTACAAACATAACAGATTCCGGTCAAGGTTAGGATAAGGCCGAACATTACAGATCTACCCTAAGGGAAAGGTCTGGCATGACTTCCTAAGGCTTTCAAAGATAATAACACTGAAATCAAGGTCCAACTTTAAGGTCTAACATCAAACGAGTCTTTCTTTATCCCAAAACAAATAGGGTGTCCTGGCTAGGTTTGGGCTGGATTTCACATCCATAGACATGTGGCACAAGGCTGAATCTGATCAGGGGTATTTTGGTCATTTTTTACCCACTCTTTTGGAGCCCTAGTGGAGCTAGTTAGATGCAGAATGCTCTTAGGAGTTAGAATCTACTTTTATTTTCTTAATTGTGATAGTAGTCAGAGTCCTGATGTAAAGGAGTCCCAGTTGGAATTCAATTTCAAGTGGGATTCCTTCTTAGAGTTGATATCTTATTTTGCTAGTTGTAGTTGTTTAGGAACTCTTACATAGGATTCCTTTTCCTAGTTTAGAAGTTGAGTCTAATTGTACTAGGGAATTCTATTCCAAATAGGATTCCTTAGTTGAGTCTAAGTTCGGTCCTTCAATGTAAGAGGTCATAAATGGAGTAAACCCCATGAATTAAAAAAAGAGCATTGAGGAAAGACTTGGAGTCATGGGAGAGAGCCCATGTCCTGAGTTTTGGGAGTTTTGTTATTTTCTGCTATTTCAGATATTGCTTCTTCTCTAAACCTGCAGCTGCCATTGAAGCTTCTGAATTGCTGCGAACCTTCAAGGAACTTCACCAACAAGTGCAGGCCTTCCCCAAGCCCTCCCCATCCTCTCCTCTCCTATCCCCTTCCTAACCCCCATGCAACAGTCCCCTCCCCTCTCCCTTCCTTACGGTAAGAGCACCTAATTCCCTACATAAACCCTAAACCCCCTATTATTCCTCCCCTAGGATCGCACCTCTCTCCCCTCTCTTTTCTTTCTTCTAACCTCAAAACAGCCCCATTCTTCTTTGTTGCAGGAATTTCCTGCTCTTCATCTTCTTCACTTAAACCCTAGAATCCCTAATTCCTTCAGAACCCTATATTTCCCTAACCACTCAAGAAAACCAAAACCTTTTTGGATAAGACTCCCATCCCGTCTCTTCCTTTGACTCTGGCCCTAACCGTAACTGTAACCTAGAAACCCTAGATTTGCAAACAACCATGAAGAATAATTCTGCAAATTCAGATCTGTTATAACAGACTTATTGCTTCTGGTTTTCAGACCTAATCCTAATCTGACCAAACCCTCAAACCCTCCCCCACTTGACCCTAGACTTCCCAACTCATATCTCTGAGGTTTGGAAGCCAAACAAGAGCAACTGCAGGTTCTACTTGGTCAATTACAGCTGCTGTCCACATCAGAAAACCAGATCACAGAATACTCCGGTCCTAATTTAGGTTAGAACCCTTAGCCGCAGGGTATGTTGTAGTGTGGCTGCTGTTATTCAAGTGTTGACTGAATCCAGACGTAAAACGCTAAGATTAAACCCAAAGATCTGCTGGTTCTATTAGAGAATATCCTGTAGACTGGCCCTATATTCCTGGGTTACATCACCATCCATAAGGACAGAATAGTGATGCTATGCTTGCTGGATGTCACATAATTCTGTTGGTTGGATGCTTGTATTATCCCTGATTTCCTTGATGTCCATAGAGAAGGATGTGATACATTTTAAAATTTTTAAAAATAGAATGAATTATAAATATTGATATATTTTGGAAAAGGAAAAAAACACACACACATGCACATCTCTTTATAAGACCTGTAGGCTATATTTGAAACTTCAACTAAAGGTTGATTGGATACTTGGGAAATAGAAATATTTTGCCAATGTCAACAGTTTTTGTTCAAAATTTTGGCAATTTTAGTAATTTTTTCCGGTTTTCTACATTTTCTCCCCAAGTAAAGAGAAATATTTTGCTAATCTTGACAAGTTTCACTTTACATTTCAAATATTGCCTATAGAAATACTGCTTTTTCCTTCAATGATAGTATGCTAATGTCTCCCCTAGAATTCCCAGCTCCTTAGGGAACTATAAACCAGGGTGACTAGGAAGTTTTAGTTACGGCTCTGCATTATAAATGTTCAGGTTTTCTTGTTGCCATTTATTATACCATTAAATTTGGGCTTTGTTTGTGCTCAATCATGGTTGGCTTAATATGCAAATTTAGTTATATCACATATTCACATAGCTTCTCATCTGTTTATATATGATCAACTATCCATTTTTTGAGGCATCGACAGCTGAATTAACTTATTTCACTGCTTAGGCCGAACACCAGGTGACCTAGATGGAATACTCTCCTCAGTTAGGAAATTATGCAGTCTCTTGATTCTGATTCCAGGTAATTCAAAAATTCATTCTGTCTAAAGATGAGATTTTATGAATCATGAGATGTTTATTTGTGTTGTGCTAACAAATTTTTTTTCCCCCTTCTTTTGGGGTAATAATGTTGTGCTAACATAGTGGCTGCTTAGCTTCCTTCATGCCAGGCATTTTATCTCTTCTTGTGGCACTGTTTTGAAAAGATGGCAACTTTTTCTTTGGATGAATGAAAAGATAGTAATTTTACTATTCTGTGATAAATGTTGGATCAGAGACTTCTGTTTTTTTGGTTTGCATAGGATTTTAACCACACATGCATCCATAACATGTGAGCGAGGGGGAGGGAGAGAGAGGTGAACAGTATTCTGACTTATGAATTCCATCTAAGTTGGCACATCAATTTCATATCCAACCAAATCTTTACCTCACCTTGTTTCGTTGGTAATTGTTATCATCTGCTGCAGACATTACTAGTTTACAATTGGTAGCTCAGGTTGTAGGCTAAAAGATTCTCTGTTCTCTGTCACCTCACCCTCTTGATGTTGTTGGAAACATTTTCTTGGAAAAGGAGGTTGTATCACTAAAAGCATTATGTTAAAATTTGGAAATGTTGGGACGAATGAAATTCAATGTTGGGACGAATGAAATTCGTTAAATGAATAGTAGAAAATTATTCGAAGAAGAAACCCTTCTAGAAACAAAAAGAAGCACAAAGACCCAACTGGTATAGGAAAAGCAATGACATTTTCACATATCCTTTTGAAGGACTGAGAAGAAGCTATACACTTCAGTATAAAAATAAGGTTAAAACTTGTTGGTGGGTGGTTTCATCGTGATTGTCATGTGGAGGGTGAGTGATGTTATAAATCTGTCCCTTGGATACCTAGGGATTAGTCTGAATTAACCACATGTCAGATTGGTCGCAGATTCAATCATTTATTCATTTGCCTTTCCATTTAACGATAACTTACTTTTAGTACATGCACCAGTTCATAATCATTTATTTTTTGGAAAAGGCTGGGCACACCGCCCATTGTGTCTCTCTCTTCCCCCTTCAAAGTGCCCCCCTCCTGACCTGCACCCTGTTGGTGCCACCTGCTAGCTTACCTCATGCTGGCAGTGTGCATATCCCTCTCCCATTTATTAATGTTTGTTCTGGCACATGGTCAACTTTGAGGGGGAGGAACTTTACATTTGACAAAATTTCATCGCAACACTCACTGCTGTATGGCAGAGATAATACAAGATACCAAAATCGTATCGCCTACATGGTGAGTCGGTGACAACAAATTAAACCTGAAAAACAAATGTCTCAGATGGATGTTCGCTGCTGCAAAGTCTGATTCTTCACTTTCCAGTGATTCTCTTACATTCAGCAATCATATTTGAACCACAAAACACAATAACTGAATATGATGAAGAACCTCCCAGTACAGTTCTATGTCATGGTGTTTTGATGCCATATGAAGTAATGAGTCAGCTTAGAGTTTTCTGTTGATGCAGCATAATTTTAATCCACTAATTTCCTACTATATTTGAAAAGGAGAGGGCTTAGGGGAGTCAGAATCCAAGAGGAACATATGGTGCATGATCAGAATCCAAGATGGATGATTGCAGTTTTTTGAAGATTCTCATTTTTTTTTTTTTTTTCATTTCTTATCATATAAGTAATATATAATTGTCTTAATTTGGTTATGCATACTAGGTCTTTGTTTGTCATCTTGAGTTCTACTCTAATGTTATTTTTCTATTATGAAGCTAATCCTGAATATGGAGCCACTTATATCCCAAGGAATGTATTATCAAAAATTAGTTCCCAATCCTGGTGAGACTAGCATTGCATCTTTTTGTATTGATACTCATTCCTCCTATATTTCAGTATCGAGTTAACCATTTCTCAAAATTTGGTAGGATAACTCCAAGATTGAGGATCAGGACATTCTGTGCAGTCGTTTCTCTATCAACAACACTATCCCAAGATAAGCTCCCATACCATGTTAACAGTAGGGAGGTAATTTTGTTACCTAACCTTGCTGGCATTAATAATTTATTTTAATTAAAGCATGCAAAGTAGGTATTGGCTAGAAGCTAGAATTGTCAACTAACATGCTGTGAGAATAGTTCATCCAATTCATCCGATGGTTCTTTATGACAGATGTATAGTTTCCATTGATTTCTTGGAATTTTGAGCTCTATAACCTCTTAGTATCTTACCACTCAAAATTATTTTCTGCGTCACTGCTTGGTTTTACTTCTTATGGCTCATGATATTTCATTCTGCCACCTTATCCAGATTGTGGGGAATGACAGCTTATTTTTTTCCGAGACATCCTATTATCAAGAACTTCTCTCTTACTCCAGTTCTGTTGTTCAGAACCTGGTTGATGAAGTAAAACAAGAGCCACTCCAGGTAAGTATTAATATGTGGGCCTTCTACAGTTATTCTAATGATTCCTTTCTATCAATATTCTCTATGCTGAGCTGACCCCCAGTGTTTGCACCAAGGCTGCTCGAGGAAGTTTGGCACTCGAAGCTTGCAACTGCATCATGTCATCCTTCAAAGTAGGTTTTTTATTACTAATAGTATTATTTGAATTTATGAAGTAGGCCTTGCATTCCACTTTGTCAAAGTAGGAAACCCACAGGCCCTGTATGCTTTCTGGAAGGCCAATATGACACATGCCTGCTGAATGCAACCCAATACTCCATTAATCATACTGTCCAGTTAAACTCCACCTCTTAGGGTGGTTGAAGAATATCCTGCTCCATCGAAAATGAGCAATTATTGATAAGGATTAAGTTTCCTTTTTTCCTTGTCTCTTCATAGTTGGTGATGTAATGGTATGATTGGACTCTCAGTGCATTTCATCATTAACTCCCACCCCCTGTTGCATGAGGTTGAATATTCCCTTCCCCAATCTAACCAGAGTCACATCATGTGGTTGAAATGATAATCTGTTTACCATGTGAGTAGATACTTGTCATATTGATAATATGACAAGTGAGTTCTACTTGTCTTTTCTAAGTATCTATTATGTACATAGTAAATGCATGGTTCAAGAACTTGCGGAGGTGCCGGAAATATGTTGGTTTTATGCAAAACTGAGAGGAGTTTGGAAACAAGTTAAGAAAACACCGTTTGACTTGTAATCTTGGTATTATCTCATTGTTTTATTGTAATTGTATGTTCCCCACCAAAATGTCACTTCCGATTTGAATCAGAAAAAGGTGTACCAACACGCCGGGAATCTCAGTCGAACTCGGTTTGTCTGACCAAGTTTTTGGCTCTTAAACCGAATTCTCAAACCTTAAGTAAATGTTGGGTCCCAACTGCCTTGCATTAACCATATACCCCTAGATTATACTTTGTTCTTTGCTAGGAACTCCACCATATAATTTATATTCTCATTTTTTTCCCCTGTTGGATAATTCTTTTTGTCAGGCAAATGAAGAAACAGTACGAATATGCTCCGAGTTGATAGAGATTGCAGAATTATGTCTGAATGCCAATAACAAATATTTGCGTTCCACAATCAAGTACCTTGACAAACATACTTCAGCAAGGGCGCAGGCAGTTTGTTCATAGGTTTTCTTGAGAGAGACTGTAAAGGTGTAAAGATATGTTGAAAATGTGATATCAATTTGAACTCTTTTTCCTGTAATTTTCTCTTTTTCTTTCCTCTTTTGGATGAATTACTTTTTCCTGTAATTTGGTAAGCTATGTGAGTCTTTCTTTGAACAAGTAATCAATCTAATCTCAACAATTAACCTTGGGAACCTCTTCAGGATAATGTTCTCTTAACTGTTTAACTATCGACCTAAGAGATGCTCACTAGGAAACGAGCAAGAATAAACACCTTTACATAAGAAAATATTTGTCCCATGAGTTGGGAACATACTTCACTATGTTGTTGCATCTTACATAGAGGATAAATGAGAAGGTTAATTCCAGAAATAAAGGTGTTAAAGAAAACGAGATTGCCTGTATATGGTTTGTGGGACTGGCTTTCATGATTGAACGGATACTCTGACAGCTTAGTTTGAAGACTTCAGGTACAAAAATGTTGGGGCTCTGCACTGTTAAGTCGTAATGGAGTTCATACAACCAAACAAGCTCTTGATAAGCTTGCCTGTTGACCAACCTGTGCTACTTCTTGGGGCCTTTCCTGTGGGAAGTAGTTTTGGAAATTACCCCTTGCTGAAAATATGAGTTGTTTCATTGAAAGTGCATACATGATGTCATGAATGTGACTCAATATTATGCCACATTATTGGCTCCCTGTTCTATTTGTAGATGATGGATCTTGGTGCAACAAAAGGTTACTTCATAGCTGCAGGTTTGAAGTCTTAGACTCTTGTACATTTATGGCTCTTTACCAGAACTTTTGGTGGAAGACGTAGGCTAGCAATCTGTTTTTCCACCTTATATTAGTAGGATATCAATTGACATGGCACACTAAGAGTGGTTCAAATATAGAATTCTTCATTGGAATGGATGTTGTGTAAGTTTGAACTTCAAAGGCCTGAATGAGCATATCTTGAGATCCACAGAAGAGAACAAATCTGGTAAAAGTTAAATTGACAAAGGCAGAAATTTTTGCCATCAGCAGAATCAGGGGTTATCTTATCAAAGATCATGAAACCCAAATAGAATCCTAGGTATGGCCAACTATAAGCTGGAATCAAGCCAACTATATGCTGGAATCTTCCTAATTCCAGCCTCAATCATGGCTTTTCTCAGAGCAGAAGCACGGCCCCAACTTCCTGCACCAGCATAAATATTGGACAAGACCACATATCTCCCACAGTGTTGTGGCTGCAATTCAAGTAACCTGCACCCTACTTCATTCGCTAAACCAACATCCCCATGAACCTTGCAGGCACCCAGAAGAGCCCCCAGAACGGTAGCATCAGGGTCAAAAGGCATAACCCTAATGAAATCAGCCGCGGCTTGTAGACGCCCTGCCCTACCCAATAGATCAACCACGCAACCATAATGCTCCATCCTTGGATGAACCCGGTATTCACGTTGCATCGACTGAAACAACTCCAATCCCAAATCCACGAGTTGGGCACGGGCACAAGCAGTCAACACTGTCACGAATGTTACTTCATTCGGTTGCAGACCCTCCTGCGTCATTTTATCAAACATGTTCAGAGCCTCTTTCTCACTACCATTAGAAGCCAATGAAGAGATCATGGCGTTCCATGTGCATACTCCCTTCATTGACATTCCATTGAAGACTTTTAGAGCACTCTCCAAACACCCTGTTTTACCATACATGGATATCAGTGCCGTTCCAAGAAATACTGTCACTTCAATCCCATTCCTGATAATGTAACCATGGATCTGCTTCCCTTGACTGAGTGCTCCTCCTTGAGCAGAACTGGCACATGAAGAGAGGAGAGTAACCAAAGTAGACTCATTGGGTCTCACACGGTCTTCCATTACATCCTCATGCACCATCATCTTCTCGAAAAACCGTATTGACTCTAGGTAGTTCCCATTCTTACCCAAACCCATTGATGATACTGGTCCATGAAACTATATCTCTCTGAGGCATGCGATCGAACATCTCAAGAGCAGAACCCATATCCCCGTTCTTGCCAAAGGCGTCAAGCATAGAATTGAAGGCAACTATACAAGGTCTTGTAATTTCTTCAAACACATGGCGGGCATTGGAAAGATCACCAAGTTGGGCGTATAAGGTAACCAAGGAGGTCTGTATAAATGGGTCAAGTGACAAGCCACGCCTGATCACTTGGTTGTGAATGGCCCTGCCAGTAACGCAAGCCAGGGAAGGCAACGAAGAGACAGCCTTGATGAGGGAAGGGAAGGTGTGATCGTTTGGAGGGGCTTGATGTGCAAGCATATGGGTGTAAAGGATAAAGGCCTTGCGAGGATCTCCGAAGGTTCAGATGGGCTCTGATCAACGTGTTGTAGAGTAGAGTGTTCATCCATTTTAAGTCCGAATTCTGCCAAGAAGGATTAAAGTGGAGATGACCGTGGGTGATTACGAGGGCATAGATCTGATTAACATGATTTTTACATTCAATGAAGCGTTGCAGAAGTAGGAGCAAACGCCCAGGTGCGTATGACATGCCACTTAGCTAATTCGTCATGTGGGTGACTCTATGTGATTCCATCCACCCCCCCCTGGGTTGACTCGGGATCTAAAATTCAGGTCCAAGGTTTTAAATTGATCAGCACACGCCCAAGTGTATGTGAGCGAAACTGAAAGCCAAGGACATCAAATTTTTTTTTTTTTTTTAACCCTAGCACATCAATTTAAACCAATGTAAATATGCAAACAAATAAAAGTGAACACAGAGGCCTTCATTAAATTGCAAGGGGAAAAAGAAAAAAAAACATTGGTTTTCAAGGTAATGAAGTACAAGAATCAAGGTATTGGAGAGAGAGAAGCTCTGGTTTTCGACTCGAAATTTTGCCTCAATGAGGCAAAATTTCGACTCTCGAATGGTATATATGGCTGATAAATCAGCGAGAAATTGACTAGATGACGATATATCAACCAACGGTCCGAGTTTCAGCAATATATGGCATACATTTTGTATTATCAGTTTCGCTGGAGGGTTTTCATGTCGCTACTTACCGAAACACCGACAGCCACATTTCTCATTATGTGTAACACTCATGAGTGAAACAAATCTACCATCCTTGAAATGGAACTAGGCCATTGTGTCAGAAACGATACTCTTAGAACTTGGAACTTTCCGAGGGAAGGGAGTCAGGAATATTGATTTGCCCAACATAAGAGAAAATACAAAGATACAAAATTTGTCATCAACTCAAAAACATCTTTTAAGATCAACCTAGATGATATGTTTTATCACTCAGGTTATAAACCCAAGGCTGAAATGTGAGAGGTTTGTTAATGAAGTTGATCCCATATACAAAATCTGGACTAGGTTCACTATAACCAACCAATCTACCTCCTCTTCTTCTTTGTTCAACAGAAAAATGGACGGTTTTGCACAAGGAAGAAACTGGGAAATAGTTGAACGTGAGACAAAGTTCCCTCTTCCATCAATGTTTAGTAACAATAGAATTTAACATTCTATTCTGATTTCTTTTTCTGATTTAACATTCAATACTACTGCTGATCTCAAAAAAATCTGGTCTCCAAACATTGAACAGAAGGGATTGCATTATGAAGCAATTACAAAGCTGTGTAGTTTAACTTCAGAAGAGCCTATTTTCATTAGTCTGAACACCACATGTTACTGGCGCTTTAGCTCTTACTTTCTTGAAGAGCCATATAGCAGCTCCAATCCCTACCCCAACAATGGAAGCTGCTGTCGTAGTGCCTGCAATAATTTCAACCATTAGAACATTGAAAAGCAGAGCTTCCAGCTTTTTAAAATACAGAAAATCCACTCTAGATCCTGAACCCAGAAAATTCCCAGCCAAATCTCACCTGCAATTACCCTTATGTTGGAGTTCTGCCCTGAGACACCATGATCTGCTTAACAGCAAAAAACCAGTATACTTAGATCCTGAAGACTGGACATCCATCAAGGCCATTATAGATATGTGAATTTCCATACCTGTACAGTAAGTTGTGCTATTTCCTCCTTGACAGAGACACAAGAAACTCTGCGATTGAATATCAAACCCACAAGTTCCTCCACCTTTGGAATGATCTTGACATTGAAGACAACGGGTTGTCACAGGAATGTCAAAATTGACACGAATTCCATATGCAGGGATCTGATCATAAGGAGGAACTGCTCCTACAGTTTTCCAATACACGCTGGTATAAGATGCACAATACTTCAACATAAGCCTCAGAGATTCTGTCGCCTTTGGATAGTAAGAACAGCAAGAACCCTTTCCATTCAATGCCGAAGGACAATCAGGTAAGTTCCGGCAGAGATAGCTTGAACTATCACAAGAAGAGTCACACCTTTCTGGGAATCTCTCGCAGAAGCTTGTTTTGGGCTCCATGATTACATCATTTTCGCTGCAATTGAAGAAGAGATAGTTATTCTGGGGGGAGAGGGTGAAGGGAGTGCTTGAATCCAAGCTAAATGCTCTTGTTGGACGGAAATTATCTCCATCTTGGCAATTCCACATGAAAGGATCAAAAACTACAATATGGGGATCAGAATAGATTATTTTTCGAACTGGGTATCTCCCTGATGGTGTTCTTAGTTCAAGTTTTCCTGTAACAGAACAGACAAGGAGGTGTCGATAGTATGGGCTTCCACAGCCATCGTCTATGCCGAAAGGATAATGGATGGGAATATCACCACAAGAAGTTCTGCAGAGGCTTGATTGTGCAACAATGGAGTTCAAGAAGGGAAGCAATAGTAGAGAAAGTGTGATAAACCAAGAAGAAAAACAAGATCTAGTTTCTGATATGCGTCTAGTGGTGAACAAAAAAACCATCGCCATTAGAGACTTCAGTGTAAGAGAACTTTTCATGGTTTCTCAAGCAATATGGGTCTAGTGATGAAGAGACAAACCATTGCCATTAGAGGTTTCAGAGTAAGAAATTGTCATGGTTTCTCAAGCAAGGTTTGTGATAGTTTGTGATAGTTTGGGAAAGAAGGAAGCAGAATCATTAAAGTGAAATCTTCAAGAGTGGTGTAAGAGAATCTCTATGAAGTTTTCTTTTTCTTTTTCTCTTTTCTCTTTTTCTTTTCCTTTTTACCTTTTGATTATTGTAGGGTATTCTCAGCTGCAGCTTCTTTCACCAGAAGTTCTGATTTCAGTTTTTAATAGATTCACTGATCACCTTCATGTATGAAAGAATTTGTGGAACATGAAGTAAGAATTATATAAACATTAGAAGATCCAAGTGCTTCTTGATGGAATCTATGTGGTTTAGCTATATCTTTATCTTCCTTTCTTTGAGGCTTAATACATGGGGGAGAGAAGATTGCTTGGTTATGTGGGGGCTCTACATTAAGGGGAGTTTTTTCATTGCTCATGTAAGGTAGGATCTACTTTATTATGGTAAAGGGGGAAGTCTCATTTTATGACTCAGAGAATTTATCATTTTAATCTGCAGATGTTAAATCATGACTTCACCTTTAGCCACAGATGAGCATGGAATCTCCTTTTGTCTCCTTGAAAGGTTCTGTTTGGTGGGTTTTCTTGGGCTCTAATTTACTTTAAGATACTCAAATGGAAAATGAGAATTCTTGGAAAAACAAGCTTATCAATCTCATCTAACAAACAACAAATCCTCTCATTTTGAAATTGAGTCCATCATCTTTGGTACCAAACATCTAGTACACTATTTTGAGGCTTGTGGTTGTCTCTAGGCAGATGAACCATGTTGCTGATCACTTGGTCTAGGTGGTCCAATCAGTTACCTCTCCTTATCTTGTGGAGGGGTGTTCCTCTCTGGCACCGACTGTGTCGCTTGAGTGAGAATAAATATGCATTTTAAAAATCACAACAAAAACAACTGAAATTTATTTTCACGGACAAGTTAAAAACAAGCTTCAACCTATTTTTTATTTTTATAATTATTCAATCATGGTCAGACCTCTCTTCTTGGCCAACTTTTGTGCCTTCCTAGATCAAGGGCCCTCTGTGAAGGAATCCTTGGGCTTTTACATCGTCAAGGAGGCTTTTCGTGCATCAAAGCAAATGAAAATCAATACGTCTGATACATAGAACACATCCCCAACAACACCCAGTTGGGATTCATTCCAAGTGGCTGAACCAAAGCGTAATCGTATACGTCAATTCCGAAACTAGCACTAATATATCATTCACGTCGGTCGAGCTTGGGTCTCTGAGTCATGGATAACAGGCAAGCAAGTTCCACAACTTTACATCTTAGATAAGAAGTGAACAATGAAAACTATATAAAAGGTTGCCTAAATTGCTTCGTTACCAAATTGACATGTTTGGTAATCCACCAAGTATGTCTACTTCAAGAAACATGAAACAATTTGAAGTATTCTGGAAGTTGAAACATTTTTTTAAGCATTTCATAAAACTTGCTTCTTAGTGTTTCTTTTTTAACCCCTCTCGATATCTAGTATTAGCGCTCTCGATCCTATTGCTAGTTTTCCTATTCATCCTCCAGCTAATGTACCTTTTCCTACTTAGAGTTAGTTTACCTCTAATTTGTAAACTAAGTTTCGCACGGGAGGCTTTGAATTAAGCACATTTTTGAGTAATATTCTTTTAATTTTACAACACTATACTTAGGATTTCAAGTCTAATTTGACTTTTGAGACAAATATCAACACTATTATTCGAGTTCAATTATCATCCTCCTCCAACTCCAACTCTTATCATCTTCTTGCCACCTATGATCTATGAAAGAGCTCTATGAAAGTATTGAAATTGAGAGGATTTTAACAAAATTGTTATGTTTAGAGTGTCAAATTCCATAAATACCCTAGAAATATATTTACTGTTGCATCGAAAGTATTTCTCAAAATCAAAGTTTTCATAAATTTCAATTATGGTGGAAAAATTATATAAAACCAAACGATTTATCAAAAGATTTTCAGCCCTTTTTTTTTTTTTTTTCCGCCGATTATCAAACATGGCCAAAAAACCAGGGCATCATTGACCCATTATTCATTTACAAAAAGACGGATTAGAGACAAAATTTCTCGTCTCTGTACAATTGACGATCATTTCGTTGTCCACGTGGTAAATCTAGAGTTTTGTGGCGATTCCCTTCTTATAAGGACCGCGATGTACAAATATAAGGTAAGGTAAGTCATTTAAAATGATGGCATCAGCATCAGCAGTCACTAGGTTGCTACTAGAACCCTCACTTCCAGAATCCTCGCTCTCGCACGGACAATCTCTCCTTCTTCTGCTTCTCCGCTTCAATTGCGCTCGATGGCTGACTCTGCTGCTTCTCCATTTAAGAAGATCCAGATTAAGAGGGATGACAGTGTAAGTAATACAGCTTATCGGCGCTTACATTGTTGTATACTTGTGTCTAGTTTGATATCGTTTTTGCTGGATTATTTTTCTCTCCAACGTTTAAATCGTCAGCTGTTTTGAACTAGTGTTTTCCTATCTGTATCTTCATTGTTGGTGTGTTTTAGTTGGGTACGAGTGCTTCGACTTTAATCAATTGAGGCAATTTTTTGTTTTGTGGATTGAACTCTCGTGATTTTGGTGATGCAGCCCCTATAATGTTGGATTAATTTAGTATTTTTTTATACCGAAGAATCACTGAAATTCCCATCGCTGTCTCGCTAATCCTAATCCTACCCCTCCCAATGAAAGAGGAATTTTTTTTTATTGGGTTTGTATTACTGCATTCATTTGATTTTTTTTCACTTTCGAACACACTAGAAAAAGGGTTGGGTTTATAAACTTCATGGAATTAATTTTAGTTCGTTTTGTATGTGGGTTTTTCTTTTTTTTTTTTTTTTCTTTCTTTCTTTCTTCTTTTTTTTTTTTTGGTGGTGGTGGTAGGTGGGGGGGGGGGGGGGGGTGCGTGTGTGATATTTGAGTTTGCAGGCTTGTAGACTAATAGTTGGGGACTGAAATGAGAGGTTCTGAAATACAGGATAACATAAACGGTGCTGAATCTTTTATATGATAAATAGATGAACGTTAAAGGGTTCTTATTGCTAGAGTTTTATCACAACTAAGAGGCTAAAATATAACCCTTTTTCCCAACTTCATGATCTTAGATGGAAGTCGGAAAATGTTGCCTTTATGCATTACACTGGTCTTGTGATGAAACCATGTTTCCCTTTGTTTTTTACAGTTTTGCCTATTGGTGAGAAATTTAATTTTATGTGGAACATGGGATCCCATTCAAAACATGCAGTAGACTCAGCTAGTTGTACGGGGGCTGGATTTAGTCTTCTTTGCTTGTTAGCATCCAAAATGTGTATTCAAGTCATTAAAGGATGCTTATCAATTTTGCCATACCAGTGAATTGCATTCTGACTTTTCTTTTCTCTGTAAAATTTCCCAGACATTTGATGCATACGTGGTGGGGAAAGAAGATGCTCCTGGTATAGTAGTGTTGCAAGAGTGGTGGGGAGTCGACTTTGAGATTAAGAACCATGCATTGAAAATTTCCCAATTGTCTCCTGGTTATAAAGCACTCATCCCAGAGTAAGATCTATTTGATTCTGCAGATATTTTACCTTCTGTATTGGTAAAATTTAGGATATCTGATTGCCGTCAAGAATGAAATCATTATTCCTGAATACTCTCTGATACAAGTAATGCATAAACTGCTGTTTCAATATGGACTCATCTTGGCTCTGTGTGTAAGGAATGTTGTCATAATGAATTCATTTGTATTATTATTTTTGCCGTGATGCGAGGCTTGAGTGTTACCCTGATTGATGACAAACTTCAAGACAGTCACTTGAAATGGTATGTTATGGAGACATAAAGATTCTCCAATAATGAGGAGTGATTTGACCCTGACTGAAGGAGATTAAAGAGCTAGGGCTAGGCCTAAAATGACAATAAGAGAAGTTGTAAAGGAGATGAGTAAGTTGGGTCCTGTTCAAAGTATGACCTTGGGTAGAGCCTAGTGGAGGGCAAGGACCCATATACCAGACATCATTTAGTTGAGATTATCCTGACTTGCTAGCCTGTCCTTTTCTCCTCTTACTTTCATTTTCATTTTATTTATCTGTTCATTGCCTTTTTTGTACCTTGTTTTGTTTTGGTCCATGTAGCCTAATCCATTAAGGTGGGAGAGTGCACTCTTTTGTTGTCTGTTGATACTACCTGGTAAGACTTGAGGCCTTAGGGGTCCATTTTGGTGGGGCTCCTGTGCCCTAAGTAGGTATGGGACTCACCAAGAAATGGTTCCATTCCAGATGGAAGCTGAACAGAACAGGAAGTTGATGATACAAACCTTAGAACATGGGATTATCTTTACTGATAAAATAATTCTTCTTGTTTTAATTTTTCCAAAGGATGAAGTTTCTATAATTGTGCTTTATTTATCTGTAAAAGAAAATTTTCTAGACTTCTATAGTTCTCCTGTTTTGTGCTAATTTGGATTTTTTCTTTCTTCTCTCAGTTTGTACCGTGGAAAGGTTGGCTTAGATGTGGCAGAAGCACAACACTTAATGGATGGTCTTGATTGGCAAGGTGCTGTTAAAGATATTCAGGCTTCTGTTGGCTGGCTTAAAGCAAATGGTTCAAAAAAGGTGCGCCATCATAATCCTTTGTTGCCTGTTACAAACAATAAAATCTAGTCTAAGGGAAAAAAGCATTTTCTGATGGATTGAATGGATGATCAGGGTACTTTGTAGACTAACGGACTATGAACAGCCAACCCCCCCCCCCCCCCCCAAAAAAAAAAAAAAAAGGAAAAAGAATGAAGAAGAAGTATGGAAGAAAAGAAAAAGAAGTAATTAGATTCTTGGTCTGGCAGCATAACCCACAGTTGTTATATGGTAAAACTGATAGTCTGTATTGAAAAGGAAGAAAATTTATAGCTTACTCACAGTATTTAGATTTTGTGGTGGCATATGTCTTTCTTTGGTTTGGACAGCAATACAGACACTTGTGGGCTTTGTATAAGCTTGTAAATTGGCTTTCATAAGCAAAATTGACTTCTAATTTATATTTTTTTCATTAGCTTGTATAATTTTTGGAGCAAACGCTATGTTGAACCCTCCATTTTCCTGTAACTGAAAATAATAATGGTATTATTGTTACTTGCTGCAATGATAGAATCATTTGGCAAGTCTAGCCAGTTTCGTTGTGAAGCTCCGCATCATTTCTGCTTCCTCCTATGACTACTTGTCCTTGTTCCTCTTTCCATGAAACCTCCTAGAAAGTGAAGTTGAGGTATCTAATATATTTCTACCTTTCCCTTGCATCAAAGTTTTAGATTCAAAGAATATGTTACATGAGTGCATATACTCACATTAATATTGAAATATGTGGTTCATGGGAGGCTTTTAGACTGATTACTTTTATCTCATTAATAAAACTCAAATAATTGTCATAATATTGAAAGCTTTAAGAGCATTTATGTACCATCTGTAGTAGGCTCAAATGGTGTGCACTAGCATCAGTCATGGAGAGAGCGGTATACATGGATTTCATGAGATTTGACATGCAGTTTCTCTGCACAAGCCTGACATGGTATATACGTGTGTGCTCATTGGCCTCAGCTGCTCTGTATAAGAAAAGTAGCCCACCTAGGTTTTCATTGATCATTGGGTCTGATGCTTTTTTTAACTTAATCTTCACTAGGTCCCTTAAAAGAAACTTCAAGTCCATACTTGATTAGGTTTCTGTGCTTCCCTTATGCTGCCTGATGTTAGAAGCTTTATGTGAAATTTTTGCTGTAAAATTCTCATGTTCAGCTGAACCGGCGGAGCTTTTCCTAATTATATATGTGTATTTGAAGCTAGATCTTGCATTGAGGCTAGACCTTGCATTTAACCATCACAATCCTTTGCAACAGGTCGGTGTAACAGGATTTTGCATGGGTGGTGCTCTTTCAATTGCTAGTGCTGTTCTGGTTCCTGAAGTTGATGCTGTCGTTGCTTTCTATGGAGTTCCTTCACCACAATTGGCAGACCCCACCCAAGCAAAGGCACCAGTGCAGGCGCATTTCGGGGAGCTTGATAACTTTGTTGGCTTTTCAGATGTTACAGTATGATATCTCCTCATCCATTCCATGCTCATTTTTGAGTCTAGACTTACTGGAAATTTTTTTTATCTTACCTTTGTTTTAAACCAAAACTTGTTGGGGGTTTTTGTTTTTTTTTGTTTTTTGGGTGTTTTTTGGTTTTTCCCCCCCCCGGGTTCTCCGCCTGTTCTCCTGTTCTTGTGCTTCAAATGTTTGCTTAGTGAAACCCTTCTCTGCTCAACTGACTTCTATTTCCCTGCTGCGATGGAGTAGATTATGTTTTTCGTGCATGTAAACTGGGCCCAATGCTTGTGTTGTTTTCAGGCTGCAAAAGCTTTGGAAGAAAAACTCAAGGCATCTGGAGTTCCATACGAGGTGCACATTTATCCAGGCAATGCACATGCTTTTATGAACAGGTCCCCTGATGCTGTTCAGAGGAGGAAGGGAATGGGGTTGACTGATGAAGACGAAGCTGCGGCGGAGCTAGCATGGTCTCGCTTCCAGAACTGGATGAGCCGCTTCCTGTCTCCATGATTGAAGAACTTTGTGGGTTACTACTTATCTGCACTTACTTAATTAGAAGCTTACCTTAATGAATTGTATTAGTTTCTGGTTATTCTAGTTGAGGGGAATAAGTTGTCTTTTTCAGGTTTACCCTATAAACCTATTATGGGAATGGCATTTTCTTTTGAAAATTCCATGGAGTGAAATAGAAAGCTAGTAATCAGTTAAGTTCGTTATTTCCATATTAGCTTCTGATGAGCAAGTGTTTTTGGTAGAGCTTATGATGAGTAATGGGGATCACTAAAATTACACGATGTGCAATATTTATTTACCATCGAATGTCAGCTTAGTTGGTAATGATCAATGTCTTCTAGGGGGAGGTTAGGGTTTAATCATTTCCTTTTTTAATAATAAAAAGAAAGAAATGCATTTAGTGGGGAAGTTGTTACAGTTACAGTTTAGATTCAGGAGATCTATATTGCTCTCTTCAAAATGAGATGGAATTAGTTCTAACAACTACTTTTCTAGAGGGTGGAATCGAATGTCACATATTGAGATGTTCTTTGTGATTTCAAGAAGTTCGGTCATTGAGGGGATCAAATTCAAATGCCATATGTTATTGTTGTTGTTTTTTAAGATGGCTTGGAATTCTTCTTTTTAACACCATCTCTTTGACATTTACACCCTTCTTTGCCTTGCTCAATCCTCTTAAGATGCTTCGCGCTATCACTTCCTTCATTGGTTCGGCCTATATTTTCCTGTGCTTACAAAAAGTACTTTTCTATTCCAAAAAAGTCTCACACTCCACTTTATCTTGTTTAGTAGCATATAGCCATGCACGGTGCACCCATAAAGTTGGTGAGCAAAAAGATTCTACATAATCACATATGCGTAGATTTGTGCTATGTATGTGATTGGATTCAGAGTCTTTCGTGCTATGTGTAGTAAATTTATGGTATAGATGTAGATCAATTATCCACTTGTTTACAGTATTCAGCACTCTAGTAGGGTTAGGTTCTTTATTGTTATAGACCTCAGAGTTTCTTTCAATTTATAGGAAATAGCAAGTTATTATGAAAATTGAAAAGAATATTTCTTGGATTATGTATCCAAGTTTGAATGTAAAAGAAAGCAATTACAAAGTTGGATGAGAGAGTTATAGAAAATGAACTCCGTCTGAAGTCCTAACGGTCCCGCCGCCCAGATCCTCTTTGTCCATTCTCAAGAAAGGAAGAGATGTCATTTAGATTTATTAGAAGCACCACAAAGTTCGCATACTGAATCGATTGCCGTCCATTTTGAAAGAACTGTCTTAACAATGAGCCCTACATTCAAAAAAGAAAACTTTAAACTTAAGATGAAATAGTAATTTCCAAAAGAATTTCTACCATCACAAGTTTTTGCGTGTTGTTGTTCTTTAATTTCGCCAAGATTTTTCCTGCTTTTTTAACAGAGAATTCACCATTAGTCGATATTAAAGATGACCATGCATCTGGGGCTGGAGATAATTGGACAGTTCTTATGATGAAATTGAGAAAACTAGACTGAAGAGTAAGATTAGAAGTGTTAGAATTGAGAAGATACTCCATGTTTTGTGATCTAGGGCCAAACTTACACCCCTTATTTGATCGGTTTAAGTTTAATAAATGTACATTTTTCTTTTTTCTTTTTTTTTTCTTTTTTTTTGAAAAATTTTACTGATGTCGCATTTTCTGTGTCAAGATGAATTGAATGTTTTAATGGATTAAATAAATAAATAAACAAAAAAAAATTTTAAACAAAAAACAAAAACTCGATGCTAGAATAGAGTGCATGGCACGCTTTATTATAGAGTTTCTTGAAAAAAGGAATACACCAATTTTATTTTTTTTAAGAAATATACACCGATGTTGCCGTCTTCCTTACCAAGGCTAAGGGTGTCAATTGCATATCAAAACTGTTTAACCGTACCGAACGGTGCCGTCTAAAACCGCATCGTACCATACCATTCAAAATTTGGTACAGTACATACCGAAACCGAATTTTTTCGGTACGGTTCCGGTTTTAGGTACTTATACCGCGATACCTACCGAAACCGTACCGAATTGGTACCGTACCAAATTAAGGGATATAAATTGTAATTTTACAATTAAAACACTTTACTTTTACCCTATCATTAATTCCCTATTTCAGCTTTTTGTTTCATCATTCACTCCTCTTCTTAGATTTACTTGTTTTGTCTCTATTAATTAGATTTACTTGCTTTATCTATGTTAATTTCAAATTATATCGATTGGTTGATCACAATTTCATTAGAATCTTAATGAACTAATAACAAAAGTGACATAAGTTCATTCGTATCAAAATTGTACCGCACTAGATACCGTGTTTAAACCGTTTTCCCGTACCTATTTAATATCGAAACCATACCGAACTGTTTTTGTAAATACCGAAACCGTACTGTATCGTTTAAATTCGGTACGATACAGTTCTGGTTTTCGGTATTCAAAGTTGGTACCGTACCAAATTACCGAAACCGTACCGATTGACACCCTTAACCAAGGCATCGGCAACACAATTTGTCTCCTTTGAAATAAACTTAAACTGTGAGTTACATCAAAATTATTTAATATTGTATTTTGAAATAAACTTAAACTAAATAACATCAAAATTATTTTGTATTGCATTCTTGTTTGGTAAGAATCTAATATCACATTAAATTTAAGATAAAAAGAGTTTTTAAATAGGACATGCATGATGCATTAAATGACCTTTAACTTTTTCAATGACCCTTTTTTTTCCCTTTGAAACCGGATTAGTCAGGGCAAAGCCTTGGAAACCGGGGTTGGCAACCACAAAAAAAAAAAAAGAAAAAAATAATTTGTGTATGGTCGTACAAGTGTATGGTTGTTAGTCTACAATCATGTCCATACCAAAATAGTTGTTCATTCAGTTAAAAATACAATGAGAATTTTCAGTACCATCCTTGAGTTGTTTAATTTATCAATTATATTTCATATAGGAATATAATATCAATGACATCCTTGCTATTAGGAAACCAAAATTAAGTGCTAAAGTAAGCGACTAAAACTTTTCAAAAAGTCAAGAATCCTCTTGAACGGAAAAGCTGGGCTCAAACTTGTGTTTTTTTACCTTTACAATCACTGCTTTACTTCCATTCTTACATCTTCATTATTTATAATCACACTATTTTCTTCTTCTTTACCATCTTCTCCTGAGTGCTCCCTCGATGACATTACAACCACAAATTATATGGGGCTGACAAGTAAAAAAGTAATAAAACAATTTAAAAAAAAAAAAAAAACCCCATCACCTTAATCCTGTGGACCCCTCTGTAATTTGTGGTCAAAAGCCATCGGGGGAGACGATCCGGACTCCTTCTTCCCTTAGAATGTGGGAGCAATATTGAGGGACAAACAAAAACTAATTGAAACTACTAGTAAATAGAGGCCTGATTCATAAATTAGAAAACTCAAAGGGTGGCATTAATATTTGAAAATAAGTGAGGGGTGATGTTCCAAGTTAGCTCCAGTTTTCATCTGCCGAAGGCTTGATCTTTGTCCACTCTGAGAGTTTGTGTTCCCTCTGCTATTTCCAACTCCTCTCTGCTCTCTTTCTACCCCTTTCACACAATGAGAGGTGAAGCTTCAAGCTCTAGACCCCCTGACCCACCAAGAACTTAGAATATGGAACCATTTATCCTGAATGAAGCCTTGGAGGACTAGCTTGATAAGGAAGAAGACCTAGTTCTAGTCGGAAGAGTTCTGAAATGTCAGCCATTAGGACACAAGTCATCACTGAAGGTTTAAGAAGATATGGAACCTAAATAGAGGAGTCGAGGTGGAGGAGATTGATGATCAACACTATACATTCCAGTTTGCGTATCACCTTGATGTTAAGAACATCCTTACAGGAGGCATTTGGTCAGTAGATGGTAATCTGTTGATACTTGACAAATGGTCTTCAATAGGAGAGTGGAACTTGAACTTCATAGAGCTTTGGCTTCAGCTCCACAATGTTCCTAGAGAGTTATTTAAGCTAGAAATTGGGTTTCAACTGACAAAGAGAGCCATGATACTAATAATGATAATGTTGATTAATGGAGAAATCAATGGGAAAAAGGAGTGATATATCAGGTGCAAGAAGCATGGGCTTGTTTAGGGGATTTCAACTCTATGCTAGAGTGGAGGGAGAAGCAAGGTCGGTCAATTCATGATCAGAGAGACTCTTCTAGGTTCAAAAATATGATGGATAAATGTGGGCTAATGGATTGCAATTCCCATGGTCCTAAATTCACTTAGACCAACAAAAGAAAAGGAAGGGAAAATATCAAATGCTGCATGGACCGAGTGCTTACTAATGAGGCATGGAACCAAATTTTAAAAACTCAGAAGTCACAGTGCATGCAGTGGGGGGGGGGGGGTTTAGATCACCTTCCCATTCTTCTGGATACAATTGACCATGTTCCCCAACGTGAGAAGCCCTTCAGATTTGAGGTGATGTAGTTCACACATGAAGATTGCTACAAAGTAGCTAACGAGGCATGGAGTATTCCCTTTTTGGTACAATGGGCCACAAAATGGAACAAAAAGCTCAGAGCTGCAAAGTTAAATTTAAAGAGTGGAATAAGAAATGTTATGGAAATGTAAATCAAAAGATTTAGCATTACACTAAGGAACTTGAGATCCTTCAAGATTCCAACCCTATATAAGAGAGAAGAGGAATTACAAAACATTCTCAAGCAACGTTTGGAGAATGAAAAGATTATGTGGTTGCAGAAATCCAAATTACATTGGGCGAAGGAAGGTGATCGTAATACTCACTTCTTCCATTCTTCTACTATTAGAAGGAGGAAGCAAAATCATATCTTAAAGCTTAAAGTTGAGGAGGGAAGGTGGACAAACTCTGGAAAAAAAAGTAGAGGAGGATATTTAAAAAAGATATAAGGATATCTTTGGCTCTAAAGGAATTGATGAAGAGGCCTGATGCTTGCTATTTTGGCTATCCTTTTGAAAGTAAATGATCAGATGAATGAAAAGTTGTGTCAAATGCCCGATGAAGCTGAAATTAAAGTTGCTTTTTGGGGAATGTCACCACTAAAGAGTACAGGATTGGATGGCCTCCCTTTAGGTTTTTGCCAAAAACTTTGGCCTCTTGTGAAGAATGATATTTGCTATTTTGTTCATGATTTTTTTCTTTATGGTAATATGCATGTCTCATCCAATATTACCTATGTGTGCTTGATTCCGAAAGTTGACCAACCGAAGAAGGTGGATCATTTTAGGCCTATCTCACTTTGTAATGTTACTACAAAGATCATTAGCAAAGTGTTGGCCGACAGACTCAAAGGGTATCTTGATGAAATTATCTCCCCTCCCCAGTCTGCATTTATCCCTAATAGACTGATCTCAGATAATGTGCTCATTGCACTTGAGGCCTTTCATTATATTAATCACAAGTCTAAAGGGAAGAAGAGACTAATGGCAATGAAGTTAGATATGAGGAAAGCATATGACAAGATGGAATGGCAATCTGTGGAAAATATCATGACTGCCCTCGGGTTTATGACAAGTGGGTCCACATGATAATGCAAATTATTACTACAGTCTCATATCAAGTTCTAGTCAATGGAATCCCACAAGAAGTAATCAAGCCATCAAGAGGCATCAGACAGGGAGACCCTCGTTCTCCCGCTATTTTTGTGTTGTGTACACAAGCACTCTCAGCTATGTTGCATAAAGCAGGTAGAGTAGGGCTGATGAAAGGTATCAAAGTGAGAAATAGATTAGATATGTTGTCACATCTATTATTTGCAGATGATTGCATTATCTTCTCTGAGGTGAAGCTGGAGGAAATTCATAACTTAAAGGCTTGCCTAGAGTTCTACTGTAAAGCTAGTGGACAAAGCATAAACTACGAGAAGTCATGCCTTACTTTTAGCCCGAATACCACCCCCAAAATCAAGAGATGGTTCTCTCACATTTTGAAAATTAAATATGGAGAAGGACCAAATAAGTATTTAGGGCTTCCGGTTGAGTTTGGGGCAACAAAGAAGGATCTTTTCAAAGATATTCAAGAGTAGCCAACCAATAATCTGCAAAGCTGGAAGAATAAGATCATTTCACATGCTGGTAAGGAAACTCTCATCAAAGCAGCCCTTTCGTATAATTCCTATGCAGCCTTTCACTTTTAACTTCCTAGCTCTCACCATAAAAAAAAATTAAGCAGGCTGCCACCCACTTCTTCTAGGGTGGTAATGAGGAGCATGATAAAATGTGTTGGATTTCTTGAGAGAAATTGTGTAGACCTAAAGATCAAGGTGGGTTAGGCTTTCGAGATCTGAAAATTCCAAATAAAGCCTAACTAAACTAGCTTGGAGGTTGTGGGCTCACCCAAACTCAGACTAGGCTCAATTCTACAAAAGGCTCTATTTCCCTACTTGTGATTTTCTTGAAGCTGGCCCAAAAACTAATAGTTCATGGGCTTGGAAGGGCATTTTGAAGGGAAAGAAATATCTTGCTGAAGGGCTTAGTTAGAAGTTGGGAAAAGGGGACAAGATAGACTTGTGGAGGGACAAGTGGTTGCTATCCGTCTCAAACCACAGGTTAAAGCACCCAGAATTTCATAATGATCAATTAAAGAGTGTGGTTGACTTAATCAACCAAAGTACCAGGAAGTGGAAGACTGATCTGATTTAGGCCTTGCTCCACCCAGAAGATGCCAAATTGATCCTCAATATGCAGCTTAGCTTATTTCCCAATGAGGATACTTTGGTTTGGGGTCATACCCCCAATGGTATTTTCACATCAAAATCAACATACTATTTTATCTGTAACTAGCTTAATACAAATAATCATCTTGTGCAAATTTCTAAAAGAGATACAGGGAAAAACATTTCGAGATGTGACTCAAAGCCGAAGACTCGCAGTTTCTTATGGAGATGCCTGTGCTAGAGGACTTGCTATAGGAGAGGCGTTGATTTGTAGGCAGATGAATGTGGATCCAACATGTTTAAGATGTGGGGAAAGTTTATAAACTATTGATCACACCATTTTGGACTGGCCTTTTGCTAGAGTGGTATGGGCCACTTCCCCTCTTGGATACCATCCTCCCCAAGACCTGAAAGTATATAGATTTATTGAACATTGGAAGAAGACAAGTCTAGAAGGTGAGGAAGGAAAAAGGTTGGAAGGTCTTGCTGCATACACATGTTGGGAACTTTGGGTAGTGAGAATCGTGTAAGCTCACCTTTAGAGGTGGTTTATTAAGCGGGAAGAAACTAGGGAATGCATTTGCTAGCAAGGACGAAGAGCAAAGTTTCAGAGGTTCTTGTTTTACAACCTATGTCTGATTTCCCTACTCGGTGGAGCCTCCCAGAAGGCCAATTCATCAAAATTAATACAGATGTCAACCTAAAAGGGGCTTCTTCAAGGGTGGGCTTTGTGTTTAGGACCCATAATGGACTCCCTCCATTTGAAGTCTTTGATCCCATTCATTTTGAGTAAGTCCTATTGGGCGAAGCAGTGGCGATTAGGAAAGCGCTTCTTCAAGCAATCTCCGATGACCTCAAATTCATTTTGGTGGAAATAGAAAACCTAGAACTCTCAAACATATTAAATCTGAAGTCCAAAGCTCCTGTGCAAGTAGATGACATGGTGGGAGACATTCTTTCCTTACATTTCTGTTTCCATAGTTGTAGTGTTTCTTTTATTGCCAGAAGTGGTAACAGTGTAGTTGACCAACTGGCTCGGAAGGCCACATCCATTATAGGTAGGACGTCTTGGCCGCTTTCCACTCCTAGCTTTGGGATCTTTGCTTGTACGAGACTAGGTGTTTGTCCTGTGTTGAATGAAAGTTGATTTAAAAAAAAAAAAAAAAAAAAAAAAAAAAAAAAAAACTATGGGTGAATAGGTGATTAGTGGAAATTTCTCAAAATACAACTATATACGTAACGGACATGTACGAGTACGACTTTTTTTTTTTTTGTTGGTATTTTAACATTTGGTTTATTAGGGCAAAAATACCCATTCTGTCTGTTGATAAGAAGATCAGCCCTAAAGTTCTTCTCAAGATTCTTAACTCTGGATATTCGAATTTTTGTATTCAATAGCAAAAGCAGGACTTCGGTGGAAAGGACATCCCCGAGAGCATAAAAACGGAAATTCACTCCATTCCTACTTTCGTTGGCTTCTCTTTCACGCACTTGCTGAACTTCGCTGCTCTTGTCAAGAATCTTTTATTCTCTAATCCCTATTCCTGTTCCAGAAAAAAATTTCTAGGGTTTTGAGACAAGAGAGAGAGAACGGAAGATGGATCTGGAGGTCTTGGGACGCCACGCTCTGCTGTTCGATGATGACGCAACGGCTGCTTTCGTGAATTCAAGTGATGCCCTGGTTGAATGGAACTCGCTTCTAATCGATCGATATGACGTTCGCCATCTTCTTCAACATCCTCCTCCTCCCCTAAAGAGGCGTCGCCACCATCCTTCTTCTCCTAATTCTTCGCAAACCGAGCTTGATCAGGAGAGATACCTCGATCTACCTCCATCTTCTGATGACCACGATTCGTCATCCCTTTTAGGTTCGTTACTTGTTAATGCTCTTATAGCTTATTCCTAACTCTTTTCTCTCTTCTCATTTCTTTTTGGGCATTCGTAAGTAGTTTGAATAGCCGTTTTCCAATCTATGTATTGTCAGTACTGAAATCGAACTTGCTTTGGTGGTTGGGTGTTCTGAAGATGGTTGATATGGGGATTTGGGGTCGGAGAGTTTATTCGCTTGTGGGGGATTCTAATTTTAAACGGCTTAACACATTCATAGGTGGAATTTAATGAAGTACCAGCGAACTCGATCCATAGCAGGAATCTGGGATCTGGAGAGCTTATTTTGACTGTTTTTTGACATTCATATCCGCCACTTGGTTTAAAATTTATCATCTCTCCGCTATTTTTATTTAATTACGATGAATACTTCTAGCTCGACTAAGTCTTTCTCCCCAACTAAATAAATCGGCTACATGAATTCTTTCTTCTTCTTTTTCAACCTTATCATGGCTAATTATCAACCATGAACAGAAGCTGAAATATCAACTTTAATATGCTTCATTTATTTACCTTATCGTAGCCGAGGTGATCCCATAGGCCATGAGTCAAATTTCTAAATTCACGCTTCTTTGTGACCTTATCCTTCATTAGAGAAACAAAAGTCGGGGGCATTTTTTTCTTCTATTAATTTTCTATCCATCAGAGTTTGTCCTTTTTGTTTGATTTATTTAATCCAAAGAGATCTTTCATCACGGAAAATAAAAGGAAGGAAGAATAGAATCATATTTTTAATTTGATATCAAAAGTAGGTTTCTTACCAGGTATGAAATCAATTAGAACTTACTGGTGAGCGAGGATCCATGTGCCCAACCCCATTTAGTTGGGATAAGGTTGTTGTTGCTGTTGTAATTTGGCATTCAACGTCCTTAAGTTCATTGCCTCAGAATATGCATATATATTTTTTTGGTACAATAACCATTCCCCTACCCCATACCCACACTTGTGTGATTCATTCCTGGGTGTTTGGTATCATTCGTTGAGCTTTACCACCAGGTCAACTGTGGCACTTTGCCTTCCAATAACAGTTGCATAATTTGAAGATGGAAACCCATATTGAGAGTCTTTTTTGCAAAAGTACCCATTAAAAAAAAAGGAGATGGTACTGCGATTGACCTTGTATTTTTGATTTGGTAACTATAGAACAAAGTTTAGAAGCTTAAATTCGATCTTAGATGTCATGTGGCCATGTGGGTACATTAGGAAATTCTTTTTGAGACTACCATTGGATGTTTTAACATGTGGAAACAATTTGCATGCTATCTCAGTTCAACTTGGGGTTCTATAAAGAAGATGGGTAGTGCAGTCTGGTGACTACAGTTCTCAGGAGGAGCATGTATGAATTCTATTACTGCACTGCAGGTCCTAGGGATTTATATCTGTTAGGACTTCTGCATAGCTATCGTACAGATTGGACCCATATGATAGCTATGCAAAAGTTCTGACAGAATGTGACAAATTGAACAAAAACCTAGCAACCACAACAGTGGCCACAAAGATTACTAACAGAGAAGACAGATCAGGCATACTGGTTTTATAACAGAACCTGTGATTCATCCAAGAATAAAAAGAACCCATGCTTCATTAAAGAATAATTAAATGATAACGCAGATTTGAGACAGAATGGGGAGATTTATGAGAGAGTGTGAGGAGAAAAGCTCAAATGCTGACAATTCTAACACTGCTTCATCAATTGTTATCCATATAATTTAATGTGTATTACATTATCTGCAATATATTTCCAAGTTTGCAGGACGGATGTCTGGTTTCCAACATTTGCATGTGATGAAGGACAAGTAAGAATCTGTTCACCTGGCTCCACTCTTTCTTTTCACTCGTGTGCGGTGGACTTCTAGTTATTGTGTTAACATATGTCTAGTATCCTATCTTGTGCTTGTAAATTTGATTGAAAATTTTATTTTTCAATATCCAGAATCAGATAATGGAGCAGAACGTGCTGTTGATGGTGGTTTCCATTCAGTTGCCTTTTCATATGGATACCCAGACATTTCTGCTGATCAAAAAAACACTGCTGCTGGGTTGGGAGATTCTGGTTTTCTTCCACCTTTTCCAGTGCCTGAAAGCCTACTTCAAAGCCTAGTAAGTACTTGTGTACATATTTTCTCTTTTCTGAACTTCTTCCTTTCCCCTTCCATAGAAATCTGGGTGTTGTTTGTGTATAATTGATTCTTATCCAAACTGGCCAGTGATAATTGTATGAAGTGCAAACATCATTCTAAGGCTTACCATGTCTAAGTTTCAGATATTCGGAGCAGAGCCGGAGTTCTTCTGATCTAAGTTGCCACTCATAGGCACCTTGTTTCCTTTTGATGTGTCATGACCAAGGGATCGTGCAGGTGGGATTAGGAAGATAGATTCTGTTATTTTCTGAGGGAAATATCATCATCACCTCATTGAGCCGTGGGATGAAATTCATTTTAAAGTTCTGTTTGCTCTTAATGGTTATCAGAATATGTGTGAGATTCCATTGGTCTGAGTATAGCTTGAATTATCTAGTAATATCAGCTCTATTTTTCCTCAAAATAGTTACTTCATTGAGATAATTTCCTTTTTCCTTTTTCCCCCTTTTGCTGCAGCCCCCTTCAGAGAAAGTTCATCAGATCATTGCAAGAACTGCAATGTTTGTTAGCAAACATGGGGGTCAATCAGAAATTGTGTTGAGGGTTAAGCAGGGGGACAATCCAACATTTGGGTTTCTAATGCCCGATCATCATCTGCACGCGTACTACAGGTTCCTTGTTGATAATGTGGAACTTTTGAACTCCAGTGCAGTTGCTAATCCTGCAGATGAGAAGAAAGAAGGTAGTACAAAGAATCCCACAAGTGATGTTGATGGTGGGGCATTATCCTTGCTTGGTTCTGTATATGGGTCAGGAGAAGATGAAGAGAGTGCACTCCAGGGTCTTTCAGATTCTAAAGAGAAGGAACCTGGTGAAATCTTAGATACTGATAATGCAACAGTTTCTCGTGGATCAGAATGTGCAGAATCTTCTGTTGGTTTACCTGGAAAAATTGGGGGGGCTCTCAAACCCCCACTTCATGCTGCTAAAGAGAAGTCTGTCTTGTCAAAAAGAAGTCGATCTGTGGCTGCTGATAATGCTGATGTTACATGTAAGAAAAGAGAAGGTGATGGGCGGGTTTCGTCTGGTGTTTCCATGGAGAAGCTTCAGGTGTCTTCCTTGCCAACTGCATCTAATGTTGAACATTTAATTATTGAGCCTCCATCGCATTTAAAGAGGATGGTTGATAAAATAGTGGAGTTCATTTTGAAAAATGGGAAAGAATTTGAAGCAGTACTCATAGAGCAAGATAGTAAAAATGGGAGATTTCCGTTCCTTCTACCATCAGATCAATATCATCCTTATTATCTGAAAGCTCTTCAAAAGGCTCAGGAGGTGTGCTTCTCAATAACCTTCATCACGAATATCATTGTCTTTGTAGTTGATCAATATTAACAGTTCTGTGTATTCAAATATGTTAAACAATCAACCTAATGAATCAAATCATTTATGCTTTAATGTATATTTTTTTTGGATGAGTAATTATAATATTTAATAATATAATTATTCATCCAAATATATATATATATATATATGTTAAAGCATAAATGATTTGATTCATTAGGTTGATTGTTAGAACTCAAATTCTGGTTGCTTAATTTTTCAAGCGAGATAATATTTTTCATGAAAATGGTTTTCTTAGTATAACTTTACTGGTTTTAATTGAATTTATTATGGAATCATATATTATTGTTTTAATTATTTAAAATATAAATTTTAACTAATATTCTGGGGTTAAAAGGAATTTTACAATTCCATTCTCCTTTGTACCTATCATGTTCGGTTAAAAAATCTTGTGCTTTTGAGATGTAAGCTTCAGATTTTAGCCTCCCCCCTTCTCTCTCTTTCTTAAAGTTAAGAAATTCTTAGGATAGTTACTGGGCTAGCTCGATATTCCTCTTCAATCAGTGTTTAAGTTCTATGTTTTTCTGATGAATGAGTAATTGTATGATAAGTCTGGGCTTTGTGGACTACCATACTGACGTTAGGGTCTCATTTTGTTCTGCATGATTCTTTTTTTACGGTATGATTATTTAGTCATATTTGTCCTTTGCTGGTGCAAGGGAGTGAGTATTTGTGTTGTTGATGAGCTTTTGTGACTAATATATGATTGCCTTGAGATACAAATTCTATTATCTTATTTTTCTGGATTAAAAGAATTTAGTAGAACTTAATTTGATTTTGATGCTGTAGGTTTTCTCTAGATTCTAATGTCTTTACATGCACATGCAGACATACACATACACAAGTTAGGGTTGTTTGTTGAAAAATCGTGTGGTTGTGAAGTGTAGACTTCATATTAGCTGAGTTAAAAACTCACTTTACACCTTGAGGTGGTGAACATGGAAATTTAGTTATTAGTTATGGTTATCTTATGGGGTGCTGGGAAGCATCCTAGTTCTGATTTTCAATTAGAATTCCTTTTATAATTGCCACATGGTATTTCGGATGGGACAGAATAGTTGTGCACTGGAGCCAACTGTCTGGGTTTACCTACTTGCATTGCAAATTTCAGGCCAAGCTGACTTTTCCAAGTGGCAAATCTTAAATCTTTTTGTGATCCTTGGTGATACTTCAGTAAGGTTTTTCTAATGGTGGTTCCTTTTCTGGATGCCCCTTTGTGTGGGGAGTCTTGTTCAACTATGGTTGATGATCTAGATTATCTTTCTTATTAATAAGAATTGGATGCCAATCCGGAACTTTTTGTTGGATGTGTTTCTGATGGATTTTCATTCCTTACTGACAGTCTAAATTGCCTGGGAAGAGTTCTTCTGTTCCAAACAATGATAAAATGGGAAATGTGGGGGTTAAGAAAGGCAGCCTGTCTAAAGACGAAAATGATGCATTATCCAGAGGATCTTCAGTTTCTGACATACCTTTTGAGTCTGAGAGAAAAGAAAAGTTCAAAATGGTAATTGGTGGGTCAAAAAAGGAAGCACAGGATCCGCTTCCTAAATCTAAGCAGCAGTGTGGAATGAGCGTGGATGCTGCTGCAGCTATTCTTCAGGCAGCAACAAGAGGCCGGAGGAATATTCTCCCCAAGACAGTAGTGGATGACTCAAGTCTTGGCATCAGTGGTGAGGCTGGGCCAGCCTCAAGCTATGGCAGTCTCTCCTCATCTCTAGGTAGGAGCTCTACCCAGAAACCTATTCCTAATGGGGAGCCCAGTTATGCTGTGCCAATCGAGTTGTCTAGATCTGCTGACCTGTCAGAAAAGGAGATCTTCAGAAGCAGTGGTGTATCAGTGGGCAAGGTGATTGCAAAGACGGCCGCCCTTGCAGCTGCCGGTGAAGCTGACTCTGCTGAAGCAAGTTTGACAAAGGAGCAGAAGATGAAGGCGGAGAGATTGAAAAGGGCAAAGATGTTCGCAGCCATGATAAAGAGTGGCACAGCACCTCTTGGGAATGATGTGCTGCCTTGTGCTGCTGAACCCCCTGATCCTGGTTGCAAGGCCTTACAACTGAACAATGAAACACTGGCACCTGAGACCTCAAAACTTTCAGGTGGGGAAGTTGATCTTCTGGGCAGAGAACGGGAAGGTAGCTCAGTACCAGTGGATGCTAATACCTCTGATAGATCAAAGTCCGATAGGCATGATTCTGATGATGACTATAAGGAAAGAAAATCAGATAGGCATGATTCTGATGATGACTATAAGGAAAGAAAATCAAGAAGGAAGTACCGTTCGAGGTCCAGAATGGTTGAAGAAAGTGATAATGACAGTGATGTGAAGGATCATAAGCACCACCATAAGAAGCACCGTTCCCATCGTTCTTCCCATCACAAAGATGATTCCAAGCACAGAAAAAGACATTCTTCTCCAGATCACAAGGAATCTAGGCGTCGGCATAAGCATCATGGCTCATCTGATGATGAGCATAAGCATCGACGCAGATCTGAGAAGCACAGAAGTCGCTCAAAAAAGAGAGTGGAACCTGATAATGACATTGATACAGAAATCTCGGCTCAAACAAACACACCAAGGGTTAGTGATAATGTAACTCAGGCGGCAAACGGTTCTCAAGAGGTATCGAACCCATTAGCTACGGGCAGTTTACCTTCTGACACTACTGAAGTATCTGATGATCTGAGAGCAAAAGTTCGTGCAATGTTGCTGGCTACTATGTGATCAGCAGTCTAGTCATTCTTGTAAGTCTTTTTTATTTCTCTGAATACGGTCGAGCTCTATATTATTCAGTTTTGCTCCATTGTTATGTTGATATTTTCATATGGAGACATTTTCACCAGAGTATTAGCTGAAAATTTTCTGATCAAACAGGAAAATGGGAGACTATTTTTGTGGTAGAATCAGCTAGTAAACTAAAAGAAATAAACCATATAGAATAGGCTTGTTTTAGGCTATGGCTTGTCTGATTAACACAAGCAAAGTGGGGACTTACACAATCCCAGGACTTTGCCATTGATATCAAGGTCTGGCAAACGAAACTTGAATCGGTCAACACAAACAGTTGTGTTGAAGGAGCAGATGGAAGTTAATCTAATGACAATTCTCATTTTTTTCAGCAGCTAGTGGTTTCATATTTCAAAGGGGTGGGTGAAACCAAAAGACAAAGAGACACCAGAGACCAATTAACCCACACTCAAGAAACTGATCAAGTCGTATAAGCAAAGATCTTGCTGATAGCAACGGAAAATGTGCATTACATGGTTTTCCATCTGAGTTACCAAAAACTAATGCTAATAATTGCCAGTACGCATTGTTCCTTGTCTCACGGTTAGAATGTCATTGTGTTTATTGGGTTGATGCTTTCAAATAAATTTGTATTACGTGATGAACAATCTAAGCAGTGTTGAATCCACTTGTCGTAGCATCCAAGCTGCGACTCCACATATTCTCCTTGACAAGGATGTAGAAACTTGGCATTAGGTTGGGATTCCCAAATGAGTCTCTAGTCGGGGTTGAAGAATCTGCACGAACACTTACACTTGTAAGGCTACTGTAATTATGAACTTTAATCGAGCTGAAACTTTCAAAAAGTACCTTTTTTTTAAGGTATTCATACACCCTGATTTGTGCGACATTGGCTCCTAGTGTGTCTCACCCACAAGATCAGTCAACTCAAACTTTTGAGGTTGCACCCTAGAAATGTCACTTTAGGTCTAATCATGCTGTATTCACTTTTCAATAGAATGACAATAGAAAGAGGGGAGGAAAAATTCGTCAAAAAAAAAGAGCTTGAAAATAGGTCAATGTAGAGCCCCAAAAGCTATAGGTGAAAGGGTTAGACCACCTCCCTTTGTGAGGGTACTTGTTCAGCTCACCTCCTTAATGGAAAGTATCTCTAATGGCATTTTCACATTTTCACCCAGTACTGAGCTTTCTGGATTAAGGCTCATGACAAAATGGGATTTCTAGATCGAGTTATATAGAAATATTAATTATTAATTATTAATTAATATTTAACCATATAATCATGGTTAGGTCAAATTGGGGCTCGAGCTAGGTTCGCATCCCACAGGGTTCACACCGTAATACATGAATGCAATCCTTAACTCCAAAGATATATAACATAGATCCTTATTATATATAGTCTAAACAACCAACTCTTTTACTGTCCAATGTGGGGCTAAAGTTCCGTCACATAAATCATAAGATAAAACGATGTAAATAAAACATATATTCATATTAAAATATTTTACATAAGTTTTAAACATATTTCCACATATACTCTTTTCTAATATTTAGGCCATCACTTGATTTGTCTGCATCATTTTGAACGGATCAAGCTGATCCTCTGTATTATTTGAATTTTGTAAATGGATTACTTATCTCTTATGTAATCAATGTAATCATTCCAGAGCTGTTAATAAGTTGATTTTGGGTCAGTTAGGTGGGCTGGTTGGAAATATGCCCAAGATGAAATTCCAATTTGGCTAGTTCCACCAAGTTTAATCGGATTGTAATTTAAAAAACAGAACTCTGCAACTTAGGAATTAGGATGATTGGTGATGTGCAAGGTCTCTCTGTTCTTGTTCCTCTAATCTGATGACTTTGTTTTGAGGTTCATTGGCCTATTGCATCATGCTGCTTTATGTCCTTTTTTTTGAAAGAAGAAAAAAACTACCTTCAGGGAAGAGTCTCATAATCTTTTTCATTAAACCTTGGTCAAGTTCATGACCTTTCTTAATATCTTTTAAAAACATGACAATGAAACAAATCATGACAAACATCAAGTCAGTTTTGATCAAGACAATACACTTAACATCTTTAACACTTCCTCTAATCTGAAAGCTATCAAATATTGTTTAATGACATTTTTATATGTTTGATTTGCATAGTAACCATTCAATCAATTAATAATTTATGTCTCGACAACCACTATGGTATGACCTGATCTAATGTCAAAGCTGATGACTGCATTGTTGGCATGTTATATAAATTTTATGATATTGTGCAGGGGAACCATTCTATTGACATTTAGACCATGAAACACATGGTATGAGTGTAAGACTTGATTTAAAGTCATTTTCATAAAATTTTAAAGGTAGTGTTCAACCACCCTACTTTGACATTGTAAATAATTTATGATGATTCACTTCACCTTCTGCTGACACCTTCTAAGAAGAAAATGCAGGAGACTTAATGCTCAATGTAGCACTAAAATGTTTTGAACACACCAAAATATATACTATGAGAGACCAAATCTCCATTCATCCAAGGTTATGGAAGAAATCTGTATATCTGTATGGTCAAATCTCTATGGATCCCAGAAAAGAAATTAAAGTTAGGATTTAAAATGTGGCAAAAATCCTACCGCAGGTTCACATAAGTGGTAGTTACCAAAGAAATAGTGAAGGGTTTCTTCCTTCCACCACTGGTGAAGAACTACTTTCACTTTCCCATCTTCAAAATGGAAGTTTTTATATCAACTAAAATCATTTTCAAAATCTGTTAGCTTCTGGCTTAGTTTGTAAATGACTCGAATCAAATACCTACGGACAAGAAAAAAAGTGAAAATGGGTCGCCTCTGTGGACGAGAAGCCACCTCCAATGGTAAAGTCAGATATTTAGATAACACAAATTCTCGTATAGCAGAGTTAATGCCCAAAGAGTTGTTATTCTCTTGGGTAGTTGCAGAGAGTCTATGTCAGACTTACCAACCTCCTTTCTTTGTCCACTAGTTTCTTCTATTATAGATAAATTCCATAGTCTTTCTAGAGGAGAAAACCTTGACCATCAAATCTCTTTAATTAGGATGAAGGGCTAGGATTGAGTGTGCACCAATCTTGCTGGAGAAGCTAAGGGCTTAATACACCTTCTCCCAAATTTGTCAATAATCTTGATTTACATGGGGTTTACATGTGACGTGTTTCCTCTTAAACTCTAGAAAAACCATAAGGAAACAACACCCAAAAAGATTTGGACGGATTGACATTCCCATGATAAGCACTAAGCATTTAATTTAACAGAGCATTAAATGCCGGCATTTTAATGCTTGACGCGCTTGCAGCTAGAAATAGGTTGTTTCTCATCGTCTCACCACTTTTGCCTAGAAGTAATATCTCATATATCTATTGAACGTCCATGCTGTTATGTTAAAATTTTCACGTGACAATCGTCTGATGGTAGTCCTAAGGATGAGTCACTTCCCGGAGAGTGTATGTCGAAATTATACTACCTAGCACCTTGACCCGAGTCAAAACTAGATGTGCCAAGCGGAACAGTTCATTTCGGCTCTGTGGTCTAAGCCAAAACTTGATATAACACGAGGTGAAATTGTGATTTTTCTATTTAGTGGTTTTTATTTGTTTCTCATTTTGATGTGATCAATGGTTTTTCGACGTATAATAGAACCAAACTGGCTCTATATCACACACTTTCGTTCCATCTAATTCGGTTAGGTCATAAATGATCAGTTTTAGTTTAGGTTCCATTGTTAAACTCTTAATTGAACTTCTTTGGTTAAGGACATGGTCCAAACTCGTCCTATAATTCCTACACCATGCCACCTCTATTGAAGGGGGGGGGGGGGGGGGGTGTCCTACCTCTCAAAGTTGAGAAGGTGGGAGTGGAACTCTCTCATGAATATGTGGTGGCAGATGCCGTCAAGAATAGTATTATACACTACCTTCAAAGGAGTAGAAATGAATTTTAGCTAATGCCCCCCCCCGCTATGTGCTACCCACATTGACAGATGACTGGGATCCTTTTTAAGGGAACCATAAACATACCATGAATAAGTCGCTAGTAAAAGTGACATTTATAATCTTTGAGAAACCAAGAAAAGTATTGTGAAAATAAAAGATGCTCAAAAAGAGTTCAAACTTAGAATGGTAAGGGAGTCATTAGATGAAATTGTTAATTCTCTATTTAGTAGTTGTTATTTGTTTCTCAATGCAGTATAACCAATGGTTTTTGTTTTAGAACCAAATCGAACTGGATATAGAGCATATAATCACAACATTTTTCTCCAGTGTAATTTAGTTAGATTATAAATGATTATTTCAATTCTAGTTTCATTTTTAAGCCTTTACCTGAATGCCTTTGTACAGGGACATTGTCCAAATTTGATAACTCTGGAACACTACGATCTCGGTGAAACTAGGATTATTCATACAATTAGATGAAAATTTCACCTCTAAAAATTGACAAGGTGGAACATTTGAATTTATAATGGAGAGGTGAAAAAAATTTCATAATTTACTTAATGTTTACTTTGAATCTTTTACATTTAGATGGTGTCTTAAAAGAAGAGCAAAGGGCAGCTCTGGATTCTCCAAGGGTATTTGGGTGAAGTATAAAGATACCATCAACCACTTGTTCATAGTTGACCCACAAAAAAAAAGAAAATCCACTTGTTAATGGAAAAACTTTATCCTTGCAAATCAAATGGGAAAGAAAATTCTTGTACGAACGAATATTATAAGGATGAGGTACGGCACGTCTAGGTTTGATTTTCATTGGGAAACTTCCTTTTCCAGTTGAATTGAATTGAATTAATTATGAAAGCGTGACTGACTTTGATGACCATGCCATGCATGCACAGATCAATATCATCTAATTAATTATCTCGAATCTTATATTATATTTAACAAGGCAATACGAACAAGTCAGATCCTTTGAGATATTCAAGTCTTCTGTTTCCAACCTCTTCTCCAGATAAAATTCAACTCTGCTGATCTTGTTTATATAAACTATTCTTTTTTTGGTTTATAATAATTTGTATCTGCAATTGCCGGGAAATAGCACGGTGGGGACGTAAGGTGGGAAGAAACCAAGAAGTTGATTAATGGCATTTATAGTTTATGAGCTGTTCAAGAAAATTTTTTTCTTCCTTTGCTTATTCAAAAACGTGGCAGTCTTATCCAATCCCTTCATTTCCGTGTCAAACCAGTCTGCTGAAGACTTGACGAGACGGTTTTCTTGACCGAGGGGAAAAGATGGCGAACAAGAACAAGAAAATTAAGGAATTAACAATGACTCCAATGTCTGTATCCTTTTATTCCACTTCTTTATTCATTCTGGCAAATTGCAGAAAGAAAGCTAGCAGATTAAAATGAAGCTACAAAGTCAAAAATTTGTAGCCAACAAGCTAGTTCATGAAACAAGTTCTCTGTATTCACAGCCAATTAGTCACATTATTCAATTTGGAATAACAAAGAAAGAATGTAACCCTGTTCTAACCTTTACCCAAGAAAAGAAGAAGAAAAAAATAAAACCAATGAACCTGTATAATTTTTCCCTCCCCATTCTTAATTTGGATAAAAATGAAGGAACCAAGTGAGAAAAAAAAACAAAAAATTTAAAAGAAAAATCACTAATTCGATGCAAAATTCGAACTGGGGATTTTATTGCTGTTGTTGTTGCCACTGTTGGTGGTTGTGTTGTTATTGTTGTCGTTGTTGCTGTTGTTGTTGGGCTGATGTGTACCACCCATAATAGAGCTGATGGCTGCTACTAGAGCTGCCGTGAAAGTGGGATCTGCAGTGATGGCGGCAGTGGCAGCACTCACTGTGTCGGCCAAGGAAGGTGGCACCGCTTGCTGGGTTGGCTGTGGAGTGTGATGTTGTTGCGCGAACTGGGCATTCTCTCCATTCTGAGGCATCTGAAGACCAGAGAATTTAGACTGGCTGGCGTAGAGGTTTTGGCCAAAGACCTGAGCGAGTTGAGGTGGAGGTGCAGCACCAAAGTTCTGGGGTGCTGCTCCTGCTGGACCACCAGGGAAGGGAACATGGAACTGTGTCGGTGGCCTTTGGAACTGTAATGGGTTGGGTGTGTGGGTTAGGTCCAATGTCACAGTTGGGAATGGTGCCGAGGCTGAGATGGTGGCCATGCTAGATGAACTTGGAAGTAGCGCCCTTGAAAGGAAATTTGAATTCATTAATCCCTCGGCGCTTGACATGGAACCTGACAGCAACATAGAAGCTGCAGCCGATGTGGTCGACGCCATTGTCACGGCTGCAGGAGGGAGTGGATGGCAGTGTGTTCCCTCATAAGTTGTGATGAGGATGCTTCGATCTTCTGCACATCTCTGGACCTGTTACCATTTCCCCAATTCAAATTAGATGAATTCTGATTGAATGGGATGAGAATCAGATGGGTTCTACCAAAATACCAACAAGGAAATAATAAAGTTAGGGATGAAATGAAATGAAATGAATACCTGTTTACGAACTGGACAACCAGCAGCCATGGTACAACGGTAATAAGCACGAGGGCATGGGTTCCCTTTGGCCATTTTCTGCCCATACTTGCGCCATTGGCATCCATCAGTGATCTGAGAAAAGATGGAAATGGGCATCAATTGATATTTAACTCCCATTCAATTCAAGCAAGGGTTAATGGAAAATTGGTTTAGACATTAATACATGTACTTGATATGCTTACCATGGGTGCTTCAGATCGTGCACGGACCGAGACACGGACTTTCCTCATGGTTGCTGCTTCTGCCGAAGACTGCTCGACGTTCTTGGAAGCAGCACTCAATTTAGGTACCTTGTTGGGTGCCCATCCTTGCGATGCCTCATCTGGGCTCTCTTCTCTGCCGACACTCCTCCTCCCCTCTCTGAAATCACTCTTGTCTTGTTGTTCAAATGGAATGACTTCACTGTTAGAACTATTCTTCACATCCAAACTATTGCGGGGAGAACCAGAACGGTCTCCGCTGTGACCTTCTGACGAAGACTGAGAGGGTTCATCTGTCTCCGCCGTAGCTCCTGGCCCCATCTCTATGAATTGTCTTGGAACTAAGAATCCTCCTGTGTTGTTGCTCTCACGTTTCTTTTCCTCCAGTTTCCCATCTAACATCTGAAAATAGCAAACCCAGCAACCAATTTCATTAATTATTAACGATTGTCATATTGAATATTGATGTTTTGATTTCAGAAAATATCACGGATTAAACGATGACTTACATCATGATCTTGAGTGGGTTCTGGTTTGCGATTCTGCTGTTGTTGCTGCAGGATTGAGAGATGCAACTGCAGGGAACCGTAACTATGAGTGATTTGACTGAGCATCCCTCGTAGACGTTGGTTCTCTTCGTTCACTCGCTCTAGCTCGGCTTGTATAACGGCCATCTGAAACAAAACAACGAATTAATGATCTCTAAGTTGGGTAACAAAGCTTCGGATCAAAGTTATACGTAAAGCCAACCATTTAACTTGCAATTTTCAGATTGAAATAGACTGAGAATTCATTCTTGTTACCTGGTTCTTGGATCGTTTATCTTCTGCAATGGTAGAAACATCGTCGTCAACCATGGATTGGTCGCTACCGGTGTTAGCAGTGAGAAGATGCAGACCAGTCTGTTATCAGAAAATAAATAAAATTAAGAACATGGAAACCAAAAGAAGAAGAAGAATGGAGTAGAGATGACTAATTAATAAAGTTTACATTTACAATATCAAAATCGAAGCCAGGGGAGGCGCTGCCATGAGAATTCTCCTTCTTGACATCGACGGTGGATGAGGTCTTATTAGAGAAGAAGTCGACCTCGTCGACGGCGACACGGTTGTCTTGGGGAGAGACTGAGAATTCAATACCGGAGAAACGGTGGTGGTGGTTGTTGTTGTTGTTGGGAGCGTCGTCCATGGCGGAGGAGGAGTTGTTCTTGTTGGTCCACTTGGGTTTGTGAAAAGGGTTGATGGCGGTGGGTTTGGTGACGAAGAACCCAATTGGCGGATCAGAATCAATGGTGAGTCCTCCTCCTTTGTCCATAAATTAAACCAGAAGAAGCAGAAGAAGAAGAAGAAGACGTGAGAATTGAAGAAGAAGAACAAGAGAAGACGTGAGAAACGAGCAAGCGAGAGAGAGCTGTGAAACTAGGGTTCTTGAGGAGAGAAATTGAGTTAGAAGTCTTTTAACGATGCTAATGGCTCGGCATTTTAAAGGGGTTCAGACGAAGACCAATCTGAACTGACTTGGAGACTTTTTGGTTCTTAAGACTTTAAAAGATAAGAGGAGATAGAGAGAGAAAGCGAGTGTGGAAGGAAGCCGAAGGAAGGGAGGAGTGACGTCAGACGGTGCGTCAGGTGAGGAGAGAGAGAGTGAGACAGCTGTAGAGAGTGGAGGTGGCTGTTTTCGTCAAAACTGGGCTTCGACTTGTTCCACACAACCACCCTTCCACGATTGGTGCGGCGTCTTCCACGTAAAGGCTGTAGAGATAGAGAGAGAAAGAGAGAGAGTAGTATAAAAGACTAGAGAGAGAGAGAGAGAGAGAGACAGAACTGAGTCAACGTATTTGACGGCATTGCCTCTGTAGACGACTTGGTGATGGGTCCCACTTCCCCTCTCTCTCTCTTTCTCTCTCTTTGATCCTTTTTGACCGGAGCCACGTAGGATTTTAAATTGCTCCAATTTCACATTCTCGTTATTTGTCTCTCTCATCAGATCAGATTAGATCAGGTCAGGTCAGATCAGATCGATCAGATCAGATCAGATCTGCCCGGTAACATAGTTGACTCCCTCGCTCCCGAGGTGGGACCGAGTCTTTTGCACTTTCGCTTCTTCTTACTCTTACACGTTACCACCACAAATTTTCCTGATTCGGTGTGACCTCGTTGTACTCGATAACATTACTGTCCCTAAATGGCATGAACTGACCGCCATTGCCAATACCATTTAGAAAAGCATCAATTAGGGTATATACCGTTGAATCCATCCATTTTTATCTTAGTGTCTCTAGCTACTCTTTTCAATTTTTCTCTCTTCAATTATTCAAATCCGAAAACAAAAAGAATCTATTCTCGCAAAAACACTAGAGAAAGACACGCAACTAAAGAAATTTCTACAAATGAATTTATAGTAACAATCTAATAGATAGATGCAGTAAGTTCAAAAAAGTCCTGGTTACATTCACACTTTCCTTTTCTTCCCATTCCCTGTGCTTTTAGGCCCCAGAAATGACTCATAGTCATATGACAGGAGAAAAAAAATTCTATAAGATGAACTATTTTTGTGAAATAATTTGAGATAAATAGCTTGTTTTTTTTACAATATAAAGAACTCTTTTCTTATAATTCATTCTTTTCTATGGATATAGATTTTACGGATTAGTAATAATAATGCCAGGCCATTTAATCTAAGTGTATAAAGCCATTTGAATTTGTTTTTTTTTCTATTTAATTTATCAAATTAAGTTCTATCAATTCATTCCTAGATTCAATTGATACGTCATGAATTCATTATAAATTGCCACATAAAACCTTTTAAAAATTAAAAAATGTTCATGTTGTTGCATTTGTATGCTTTTTAAGTGGCACGACTTGTCTCTTCCTATTGTTTTAACTATGAAAATTAAATTTAAAAATTCTAATGGGAGGGGTAGGGTTCGAGAAAACAATTATACTTTGAAGTCTTGTTATTTTCGTGAAAATTATGCTTTGAAGTCCACAAAGATGATTTGGGAGGGAAGAAAGTTATATAATTATATGATTCATGCACCAATGCAATGGCCGATGAAGAAAAATATTTCCTATCAATAGAAAGAGAAAGACTAAGATAAAAAGACATAATGAATTGGACAAATATACCTAGCAGATGAACAACTCTTTGTATAACTTGGGATTTATATGGTGGATAGATGTACCTAGGTGATGAGAAACCCATATAGAAACTCTTTATCTACAGGAAGAAAAATGTTGGAAGTGTTAAAAGCATGTATTAATATAAAGTAAGGTGAGAAGACAAAATAGTTAAAAACAAAGAAATATGAGAAAAATATAGATTAAATATCAATAAATTTATATTTTCTAGGACTATTTTCTTTTGGAAACTAAGGTTCATTCAAGGCCGCTTACGTGCACCTTAATCAACTACATTCTCAGGCAGGTGGCTCCAAGAGATTTTGAACTCTGACCTTGTACCTGAAGGTGATAGTTTTTTATTTATTTATTACATAAACGGGGTTAAAGAACCCTGAGTGCTAAACTACTAAACTTGCGGGGTTGTCTGCCATTAGGATCTCCACAATTTTCAAAGGGGGATTCGGATAGAAAAGCGATGGATTCTCCAACGTTGTTGGCATCTTAGCCATTCCATCAACAGCAATGTTTGAACTTCTGTAAATGTGGTTGAATCTTATGGTTCTAGAATGACCAGTTACTTGTCTAATTTCCTCCACCACCCTAGACAAATTCCCACACATGCACTGACTTGTACTTAAAATATCAATCGCCTGTTGAGAGTCAGACTTCACATCAAGGGGTAGTAGATCCATCAAGATAGCTAATCGAATTCCTATAGCTATAACTTCAATTTTCGCTTCCACAACACTACCATCGGCTATGCGCTGCACGAACCCTCCCAAATAAACTCCAGCTGAGTCTCGGATTAGGCCTCCCACTTGATTGTAATCTCTCCCAATTGTGGTAGCATCAACATTACATTTAAAACGACCCATCTCCGGTTGTGACCAAATTAATGAGTGACTTGTTGCCTGTGGCCTTAGCGCCACCGGAGGTGATAGTTTTTCACCAACTGAATCCAATCGAGATTCATTTTGATAAGACTTCTTCTAGACATGGATTGTAAACCAAACAAATTCAAATTTAAAAATTTTATTAGAAATAGTATATGTTTTTTGTCATCTTGACCCACTCTTTTTATTCCATCAAATAAATGATCTTACATCTAAGAGTCTAGATATAAACAACATCGCTAACTAAGTCTTAGCATCATAAACTACCATATAGGCAATAAAAATATTTTTTCCTATGTTACCGTGAAAAATTAGTCAAAATTGATTGATCAATTTTAACCTAAAATGGTTGTTCAGAGTCATAGTACTCGTTATCCTCGAGGAAAATGGCTGGAATTAGAGTGTGGTTCAGACTTCGACACGACCTAATTTACAAGCAAAATGTTTATTTTTAAATTCTAAAAAGAAAAAACTATTTATTTTGACTTAAATTTCAACAAATCAGGATCCACCAAACCAGGAAGGAAGCCTTACTTATGATTTTATATGTGATGATGATTTATGTCTTAATTTGTTTTCGGGTGCAAGAGTCCCCACAACCCCATGATACAAAATATTTCTACAGGTAGGTTGTCTTCATCAAGACTTTAAGTCTTTAATCAATTAATTAATGCTTCCTACATAGTCCTTTGAAGAAGATTATTAAGAGTGGTAGTAAAGTGTTAGAAACTTAGGTAGCATTTGCTAATGGTTTCCAAGAACAATTCTAGCATTCTTCATTCTTACAAAAGAGAAAAACCAATGATAACCTCGAGGAGAGGCTTAGTTGAAAAAAACCAACGCTTCCACGTAAGAGGCGAAATGAACTTGAATATTGTCATTAAATGCGCAGCACCATTGCTTAACGGTCGAGATCGAAATCTCGATATCAACCATCAATTTTATAAGTGGGTGAAAAGTGAACGGACGATAAAGATTGAAATCTTGAAATCTCGACCGTAGGCAGCACAAAAGTGGTGCATTTAACATGCAGTGCTGAAGTTGAACCGCTTAAGAGACTAGAGTTCAAATCTGTTAATATTAATTATATAAAGTTCATCCGAAAATGTAGTCGAGGTACATGTAAGCTAGCTTGAATAAACTTCTCAAATCCCCTCCTTCCCCCCACAACACACAAAAAAAAAAAAAAGAAAAAAAAAAAGAAGAAGATTGTGAGTATTTGTTAATCTTTTTTGAGGAGCAGAGTTAAGATTTAACATTGAGGGGGCCAAACAGTGGTACATTGAAGGGCCAGACAGTGGTGAATTATACTCCTTGACTTCTATGAATTTATCAAATACCTTAAATGCTAATTATTGATAATGGGTTTTTTATCTATTGTTTAACTGATAAAAAAAATTTCAACTTGAGAATCAGGTACTTATATTTCAAATAGACTTGTGAATGGATCGGATTCGACTCGAATACACTAGTATCCGAATCCAAATAGCAAATCTGCTATCCGAATCCAAATCATACTAAAATTTAGAGAAGGCATCCAAATTTGAATTTTAAACTTTATCGGATATCTGATAATAATTCCATTTGATTATTGATTGATAATTTCTATTTTTTATATTTTTTATTATAAAATTTTAATTTTCGATTACCGAATACCGGTATCCGAATCTGTTTATCATCTATTTTTAAAGAAAATATGTTAAATACTTTATTCTATCTGGATATTATCCGATCCAATAAATAATTATCCGAATCTGAATCCGAATCCAATTGCTTATCAGACGGATACGAATATTTTCCAGTAAGAAAAATTTTAATTAAGGATACCTTTGAACGAACATGAATGCGAATTCGAAAGCAGATTTTGACTATCTATTTACAAGTCGAATTTCAAACAAAAAAAGAAAGGCAAAGTGATCTCTTGGGGGAGATTTCAAAATAACAGGTGAGCGGTTCTCATGGTTAAAAACCTAAAAGGAACATGAGAAATGATGTGTGTTTGCCGGTGGTCCACATGAGCAACCCAAAGAAGTCAAATTAGAGAAGAAAAGTATGAGAAGCGTCTCTTCCTTGCCTCCCATCTTTGACAAAGTGCGTGTTGGTCCAAATCTGAAAATTTCATTTTCTTCCACTCACGTTCCTTCTTTCTTTTCACTCTCTCTCATCTTTTTTTCCATAAAATTCTCATACTCCCCCACGTGCGGCCCGCGGCGTTAATAAATATAATAATTCATAAAATCAACTTGTCGTACATAACAGTCTTTACATAGCGGCTAGATCTCATCAGCATGACCTGTTTCATTTACCAAAACCTACCCTTGGCCTTGTTCATTATGGAACATTTCCAATTCAACATTTTGGGCTAACAACCACCCACATCTTTGACTGTTCATTTACTCCGTTCCCATTGCCAAAGTAATCTCTTCTCCATGTCGGCTAAATCCCACGTGTTTAAATTCTCAACCAATAAAACACTTCAAATAGGAACATTGTCAACAACATTTCACAAACTGGGCTTTTCCCGGCAAAAGGCACCTGTGAGGAACTATCGAGATCTTGACCGAAATTTTAATCTTGACTATCTGTTTTTTCAAAGTGTGAAAACACTACGCTGCCAGTACATAAAATAAGACCCACCAAGTAGTCCAAAGGAAAAACTAAGTGAGAAAAATTTTGGTTCACTTTCGATCTCGAACAATCAGTACATAAGATAAGACCCACCAAGTAATCCAAAGGAAAAATCAAGCGAAAAAAATTGCTTCGGCACATGCTGCAAAAGGTCGAGATTTTGATCTCCACTGTCCGTTTTTCAAATATATGATAACAATACTGCGAGCGACAGTACATAAGATAAGACCCACCAAATAGTCCAAAGAAAAACCGAGACAAATTTTGGTCCACTTTCTTCTTTTATGGGCTGCATGCATGGCTAAGCTTTCTGCAACTTTAAAACGTGGTTCATTTCATGTTATGAGTGTTTCAAATTTCAATAGTCATCAAACTTTCCCTTTTCTTTTTGTTTTTTTTGGGTAAACAACTTTTCCTTTTCCCTTTGGTCGGGTTTGTCTGAAACTTTTCATGAACAAATATCGACAACATGTTCCCTTCTCTTAACTTAAAAATTTTAAGCTTGTTGGTTTTTTATTAAATAAAAAAAAACCAAAATCAAACCAATAATCCGGTTCAACCACGTTTACTGTTTGTGACCGACCATTTGAATTGACTTTCCTACATGCCTTTCTGCCTTTTCTAATCTATGGGCTCTTTGTTGTGTGTCTAAATTTTCTCTTCTGTCGGGGAGACTCTTTAGACTTTTGGAAAGCAAGAAAAGAAAGCTTTTGAATTGATTTTCTCATGAGAAAAGTACAAGGCAGTCTTCATGGCCAAGTTGAAAACAAGTTCCTCATAGATGAATAGTTTGGTTACTATGAATTTGTCAATTTTACCTTTTCAGGTGTGGAAAAAATTGTAAACACTAGAAAAGTAATGTAAATGGTGAAAATAACTTTTTTTGACCTTGAGATATTAATACTTAGATATCAAACTCAGATCATGACCAAATAGAGGTCTTACCTGGTCTTAGTATGTTTTCCTCACATCCAAACATAATTTAACTAATTCAAGTCATAGCATGCATAAGGTCTCACATATGATATAAGAATATAAACCTAACACCTTTTTTTTTTAATTTTTTTTATTAAATTACTTTAAATTTATTTGTTGAATTGAATAATTTTTTAAAGAAAATTGATTAGCCGGTTGGTCAATGGTTTGTTTTTTTTTTTTTTTGGTCAATGGTTTGTTACTAGAGTAGATTTTCTTATATTCGCATTGTAACACGAAAACACTGTCATTCTTCATTCATTTTCTAGTAGTTAATAAATTCAATTTTTATTATTATTGACCAAACAACAACCTCTAATCGTGGCAATTGATAATTATCAACCAATGATAAAAAAAAATTCGATACAAATTAGCATTTTTAGTTAATTAAGAGAGATTAGTTGAAAATTGCATGTTACTAAACTAATTTTATTTTCTACACATAAATTGCAAATATATATTTTTTTATTCAGAATATGTAATTAAAAAAAGAATGCTTCAAATTTTGCCGACATAAAATGCATACTCTTCCAACAATATAATCAAAGAGAATGTAACATTAGGGAGATCGGGGAGGCAAGATATAAAATATGTTTACTTAGCTGGTAAGGTAGAGAAGCACGAGAATAATTGAAAGAGATTAAAAACAAAGGGCATTGACATAGCTTACGCATTTGTTTAGATTTTTTTTTTTTTTTGTAAATAAAATTATATATAAAAATAAAATAAAATTAGATATTAAGAAGAGTTTTTTTACATGCGGGTCCTTTTAATGGACTATAAACTAATGTTAGGTTTTCTTAATGCAATATATTACGTGTTGGTCCCAAGTAGACTAATACTGTTAGCCACTGTTAAGTATATTCAAATTTCAAACTTGAAGAAACTAAAGTGCCCTTCAGTTATTTAATACATTGTATTAATATATAGTATGTTTTTTTTGTAGAAAGAACGGGTCACGCAATACCCAACAGAAAATAATGCCAATAAAAAACTAATTTGGCCCAACCAACATATCAATCTGAAGAAATTCCTCTAATTCCGAAGGTGGTTTTTGTAGGATTTTAAGGATTTCCATTTAATCAGAAAACATCCTTGAACACCAATCGGTTACTTGGTTTCCTTCCCGTCAAATGTGAGTGAAACGGACATGTCCATTTGATATGAATCTTTGACGGATGTCATTATTTCCAAACTTTCCCTGGATCTTTGAATAAAGATGAAGAAGCAGGATAACCTAGCGAGAGTCAGACTCCATTTCAATAGGTCATGCCCCCATATTGAGAGCAATGTCCAATCTTTCCTTCAATGCCAAAAGTTCAGTCTCTAGAACTTCATTAATAACACAATATAATAAATAATTAGATGGACATTTTGGTCATTCTAAGTTTGAAATTTGAATTTACTTAACAACGATTAATGGTGTTAGTCTGGTTAGGACCAACATGTAATATATTACACCAAAATGACCAAATATTAGTTTGTGATCAATTAAAGGGACTCACATGTAAAAAACTCAATTAAAAAGAAAATAATAGAATTATGTCGACAGAATATGTCCACGTGGTATTTGCACATCTTGCCATGTGGAAAATTAGGATCCAAGCATGATGAATGGCCCCATTTTAATCCCTTTTATTATTTTTTGATTATTATTGGAAGACTTTATAACCAAACTATATATTTGCAAATTAAAACAAAAAGAAAAATGCATTAATATTTCTAAAAAAAGTCTTCATCTGTTGTGGGGTCGAAGTTTCTTGTTGAATCAACAATAATCACGGAACAGTGCCAGAGAGGAGATAGCTTGCGTACAGCAAGGGAGGACGAAAAGCATACACCAATCACATGTTTCTCGTTTGAATGGTTAGACTTTGATGGAAAGTGAGATTTGGTCTTCTAATTAGTCTTCTCTTCTTCTTTTAATTTTCTTTCTTTTCTTTTCCTCTACACTTTCTTCGGTAAGATAACGCATCGTTTTCAACAACTTTGATTTTACAATTTTTTTTCTCGGAATTTTCTTTTATTTTCCTATCACTTTCTTGGGAGTAATAAATAGAGATAACATATTGTTCTCAACGCCATTGATTTTTCAATTCAGAAAATTCCAATTAAACAAACAGAGTGGGCCAACTGCTCTTTTCATAACTTTCAAACTTCAAAACATATTTCTCTTTAAACTTTCCAAACCCATCAAACACGACCAAAGCAATTCTACACCCAAGAAAATCTCTATACCCTCAATTTTCCTCTGTTTTTTTGGTAGATCTAAAAATGTGAAGCTATATTAAGAAGAGTTGAAACTATAGTCTCTTCACTAAGAAGCATTAATTATTGTTAATTGAACCATTCATTTGATGGTAATGTTAGTCATGTTGATAGAAATTTACTTTGAAATAATGTATTAATCTTCTTTTATTTTATTTTATTTTGATAGAATTAACCTCTATTTTCTTAAGTTACTTTGAAAATGATTAGTATCAAATTTCGCAAAAAAATGATTAGTATCAAATTGATTTTTAAGAATAATATTCTACAACAACTACGGGTAGGTTCAATCATTCAAAACTAGTGAAGTTAACGGGGGATGCAAGTTTGGTTATACCGTCTATTCTTCTTCTTTTTCTTCTCTCTAGCTAACACAACGTGACCTTTGAATCTCTCTATGGCTGATTGAATCCTCATATGGTCCTACTCTGTACCCAGAGTCAACCAATCTAGCCTAAAGGGTGGGTCGCTAGTGGGTCTTTTTTTTGGCCATTAGTTAGTGTCAAACTAGGCGGTATATCCCTACTTATGGGGACTAGGATAGAATCAGGGTTTTAAAAGACCTAGCCAACTGGTCCTTGTTGCAACCATGGTGGTTATATCAACCACAAATCAATCATATACCAACTTATTTAGGTCGACTATATGGAAGTGACAAATTAAAAAGCTTAGCGAGGAGATGGAGAAAAAAATGCTAATAAGTGACAAATGATTGAAGAAACTAGGCAATCTAACAAAAAAATGACAAATTACAAATAAAACCCCTAGATTTTGAATCAATTACATCTACCATCTTTAAAAGAAATCAATTACAGATGCTCCCTGCTATTAAGTGTTGGGGTTAAATGATAATATCATCGATTAACAATTATATTAAATACTCATTTTACTCTTCTTTCTTCTTGTGTCCTTTAAATGACAAATTACATATAGACCCCTAAATTTTGAATCAATTACATCTACTACCCCCGAAATTTCTCGTTTACTATGTTTTAAGGAGTCTTATACTACTTCCTTTAGGTTAGTGTAATACGTTATCATTTAACCCCAACAAGTATGAGATTTTGCATCAAATAATAAATTAAATAGAAATAACCATTCTACCTCTATAAAATGTTAAAATAAATATGCAACTTTTTTATGTTAGAAAAATAAATATACAATTAGTAGATTCATATTCCACTATTGACCCCACATTGACATAAGGGATACTAAATTGAATTTTTTAGCAAAACATTTTCCAAATTTGTATGTTTTGGTTTCAGAATTGAGAACCAAATGGTTAAAATCAAACACGAAAGCATGTGATACCAAAACTGTCTCTCGTAGTTATCTCTTTCTCTTTCTCTCTATGGACCATTGATGTAAAGAAGTCTCATGAGCATAGAGGAGTGAGACTTGAGACTTGAGTGCTCCGTGTTTAATGCGCAGTACCTGCTGGCAACGATCGAGATCGACCAGCATAGAGCTGTTAGAAAAGACTTAGCCGTGACCAAAGCAACCATCTCATTTTCTTGCTACTGGGGTCAAGTGGAGAAGAAAACGAAAGAGAACCTTCATATGTAATCCAAGGGGTTTCAAAGATGTGGGCCCATCTGATTCATGAGCTGGGCCCCACACAAAACCATGCCTGCTTGCATCTTTCAAGCTCCCATCATGAAACCACTCATTTAACCCTTAATTCAATGTTTCTAGTCATTTTGAGAATCTCCAAACTAAACTCCAGAAATGGATTATCGAAGGAGCTAGATTGGTTCACATGCAACCGAAAAGACTAGTATGACTTCTGGATTACCAGACAATAAAACATGAATTGTCAAGCTAGATAATTGTTTTTTTCCTGTGAATACATTTTCCAATTCAAAACAAAGCAATAAGATCCACTTTATATTGAGAAACTATGAGATAACTTGAGAATAATGAGTCCGGGAAAATCAATATGGATTTTGCAGGATTCTCTGCAACTTCTTGTTCATTGACAGTTGATGATGAGCTTTCCATTAATTGCTTAGATATGGTAAATTGGTCGAGGGAATTAAACTTGAGGGAGCTTCAAAAGACAAGAAGCAGATGAGTTCAGAAGAAGAGACTTCAAGTTCAAGAAGGCTCTCTCTCTGTAGAAAGTTATATTTCTTTTTCAATCCATCGTAGTCATGGCTTGTCTATTCTGATTTGTTTGGAAAAATCACAATTGCAAGTAGAAAAATTCAAAGGATAGGTCAGCACTGAAAGCAGCATTTGATCAACAAGTGCATCAGTTGATAGTGATTGAAAACACTGCATCGAGGAGCTAGCTTTGCATTCAACACTATGCCCAGCTCTGCATTCTAATTGGTGGGAAAGAGATAGGTGTTGAGTGGTAAGAATTGATGATCAGAGAATTTCAAGCGTTTTATCATCTAATAATAATGGACTGGAATTGATACAGGCCCATGGGTCACTGGATAATGACTCAGAATTAAAGTTGTCAGCCCATACTAACCCTCCTGATATGGGTTTCAAAGGTCAGCAGCCCACACTAGTAGGCTCGACCAGAGCAGATGGCTTAAAGCCCATAAATAATTTCACATGACTATGGGCTTATAGGTTGATATCCCAAAACCAAATGATTCACATTTTCAGATATGCCATCAGGGGAGACGATCCGGACTCTAATCCATTACCATCAATACCCCTCTCGAGAAAGTTACGGCTGTCAATAGAAAATTAAGTTGAGGAATATCAATAGTAATAATTTTTTTTTGGTAAATTCAATAGTAATAATTGGATTAGGTGTTTTTTCCTTTGAGCATTAATGTTAATGTTGTATCCTCTATGAAGTGCAACCACTATCATTTGTTGATGGAGGAGAATGTTGAGTCAGAGTCCTTGGAAGGACCCCTAGTTAGGATCCAAGATCGAAGTTCGATAGGAGTAGGCCATGGGAGCCACCCTCCGTCATTGGAAATTGATTGATGAAGTGTGTGGCATGGAATGTGCGAGGTCATTGTGATCCTGCTAAAAGACGCATGGTTCTTGATTGCAATCATTAAACCAACATGGCGCACGCACACCCCACCTGGGGAGTCTCGTAAAACTTATCGTTGTTGTACGACATCATATGGCTCCACCTCTCTTGTTGTCATAGCTAGCTCCGAGAGATCACCGCCACTCACCAAATCCAAAGCAAAAGTCACTTGCTTCTTTGTAGATTTGCACCTGTTCGACGCCTGAACAACTTGCAAATTCTACCAACCTGTATCCGTTGCTCGAATGTCAACTAGAGCTCCTCATGTTTCAATGCTCCTAGTAAACCTATACAATTTACCAATTATCTTTCCTTGTATCACAACCATGGATCCTCTAGAAACCTTGAGAACTCCACCTTCAGATGACCATCTGAAACCTTTAGAATCCATTGTACTCAACAATATTAGATTCTTCATTAGTTCTAGCACATGTCGAACTCTAATCAAAGTTCACACAATCCCATCAAACACGCAAATCCATGCAGTCCTGACTTCGACAACCTTGTTTTCCACATTATTTTCCATTTTGATAGTACCATAGTCACATGCATGATATGTACAAACCGGTTCCTAATTAAACACATGTGAAACGAACACCTAGAGTCTAAAATCCAATTTGAAGTATCCAAACCTAATGATGTAGTTAGAAGGAGATACCCTCCATCATCACACCAAGACCCATCTAAAATTGTAATAGATGATTCGTCACTCTCCTTCTCCTTTTTCTTCTCCTCCTTACACTTTGGACAATCCCTCTTTATATGATCTTCCTCTTTGCAATAGTAACAGACTACTTTGCGACTAACAGACTTTGAGCGACCCCATGACTGGCCAAATCCCACCATTCTCCCACTTGATCTTCCTCTACTAGGACCACCACTTACAACATAGGTACTATTTTCATTTAAAGCCCTATCACAGTTATTTTTCCGCCATGTTTTATTCATCAGCAATGCAGTAATAACATCGTTCAGATTTCAAAGTATCCTTACCAAAAAGTAATGTGTTTATAATGTGATCAAATGACTGAAGTAATGATGCCAACAAGAGTATGCCTTGTCCTGCTCCTTGATCTCCTCATCAAGAGCCGACAATTCCACCAAAATCATGTTAGCTCATCCAAGTGTTTGTCAAAATTCGTTCTCTCTAACAACCGAAGGCCAAATAACTATTTCCTTACAAACAACTGATTTGTTAATGACTTAGACTTATACCTACTCTCTAGCTTTGCCAAGATTTTCTTTGGATCCGCCAACCTGATAACTTCACGAAGAACATTATCCACAAGAAACAACTGGATTGTACTATTTGCTAGATCATCAACTCTTGCCACTTGTCTTCTTCATCGCCTTTGGCCATTCTGATTTTTTCTTAAGAGCCTTAACAGTCCCTTCCCGCATAAGGATGTTCTTCGCCCGTTGTTGCCACAAGGTGAAATCATTATGACCATTAAAAAGTTATATGTAGAAATTAAAACTCTTCATCGCCCTATGATTTGTGCCCTTCGTACCTGTCATCAACCTAAAAACCCCGTCCGTTGATTTTCGTACAAACGCATGAAAACAACACCAATGAAACAAAGTTTCCTTGATCCGTCATTTTCACTTAGTCTAGAACACCCAAAAACCTTAGGAACACCTACCCCATATAGAAAACCTTCACACAAATCCTATGGAAATAACCTGTACGGAACCGATTCAATAACAAAAAAATAATAATAATAAAAAATTAAATTAAAATATTGTATTTTGTCTTTTCTTCCAACTGGACCATTTTTCTAATTTCTTCACATTCCACTCTTATTTACAAGCTCTTTTTTTCTTTTTTTCAATCAACTATAATGAGTAACTTCACCTCTATTTAAAGTTAAAAAAAAAAATCATAAAAGAACTTCAAACAGAAAACAATGAACTTCAAAGCCCACAGCCACCGTTCATCAATCGTCTACTATTTTTTCAATCCATGATTTGTACCCGATTGAACAATCACATAAACAAAAAAAAAAAAAAAAGAAAACTTTACAATCTCTATATTAGATAATCGTACCTCCAATCAATCAGTTGAAGCCCTCTTTGTTCTCCTAGCATCGTTTCTCTCCTTCCTAGATCTTCACATACATTTGACGATGATCCACGCAACCTTGCTTTGATACCACTTATTGAGAATATAGATGCACAATTAGGAACAAAGAAGAAACACAATAAAACACACAAAAGAAATTTAAAATGGTTGGCGGGGGGGGGGGGGGGGGCCCCCCCCCCGCGGGCGTTTTTTTTTCGCCGGGGGGGGGGGGGAACCCAAAAGGAAGAAAAAAAAAAAAAAAACAACGGCCCCCCCCCCCCCGGCCCCCCCCCCGGGGGCCGGAAGAAAGCCCATGGGTCTAAGGGACAAAGGCCCCTAGCATCCAATCACTTTGTTTGCTTCTCTACCAAGAGAACAAAGCTCACCCCCCCCCCCGTTTCACTATTTCCAAGGGCAAAATCTCACATCACTCTCAACAAACCTCCTTAGAATCGTCAACGTGCTATCATTTGCTTGCCTTATTCTCTAGGTTATCCCACAATGACTATTTATAGGAAAACCTAAAACCCTATTCCCAATATAATTATAATTTTAACTCAGTACTAGTAATTGATATAAATCAGTGTTAATTACAAATACAACCAAAACTATAATTACATGAACCCACAGAAAGCAAGACACACAAACCTAACTAGTTAGGAAAGTAAAAAAACAAAGGATTTACTGTATAATACAAAATAATACAAGATAAGAAAGAAGAAGTAGGAGGATAACAATGTGATGAAGATGGTGACTGGAGAATCTTGGTAGATATGGGAAAACGAGGTGGGAGGGATATTGTGATGAGAATGTTGATGTGGGAGATCTTAGTGGATAATTGGTGATGTGGAGAATCTTGGTGGATAATAGGATAATAGTCCCCCTCAAGTTGGGGTATGAAGATTTCAAAAGCCCTACTTGGGGAGTAAGTAATGGAACTACTCATGGTCCAGCGCTTTAGTAAATAAATTAGCAAGTTGATCCTTGGAGGAGATTTTGCATGGATTGATTAGGCTTTGTTGTTGTCATTAACGAACCAGTTCACAATCAATCTCAATGTGTTCCATGCAAACGATGTCCGGATGTGTAACTGTGATGTAAATCAGATGCCAACAAGACATCGAGATATAGAAGAATCCGACAATAGGGCACCATCATTAGGAGATCATTACAAAATGTGTTCCATAGGTGTGTTGGCAGGACGGGCACCAATGTAATCAAGGTCACTCAAAATATCAAGGACATACTCTTGTTGACATAAGAATAGACCTTGATTGGAACCACACTATTGATGTGAACATGGGTGCAAAGTTGCTTTGTGTTTGCTGATGGTGGCCTGAATTAGGAGAAGTTTAAGGGATAACCAGAGGTATTTTCTGACTAGGTTTTAATTGTGACTATTGGATAATAAATTGCCAGGTGTCACAATCTTATCAATTAATTCCAGGGATTTTTAGGAAAATGAATTGTAGAGGATGTGAACCCCTGTTGATAACCATGGGTAAGTTGGGAGGAGGAGAGTGTTTGTGTAGCTGATTTGAAGTTTCATTCATTTTGCTTCTGATACAAATTATCTTTTGCTCAGTCGATATTATTAGAATAGGTCCATCTATGGAAATTAATATTCCATATGATAGTTCAATTGTTTGATAGAATGTAAATCATGAACGCCAACTTTCTTTGTTTCTTCCTTTTAAAGCATCATCAAAAGGAATTCATCAATTTCCAGCCTATTCCAAAAGTCAAAATCTAAAAGGAAATCTTCATTACAGCCTACGCTATCTTCTTCCAGGGAAACATCATTTCCAACCTGTACCACCAGCTGCAAATCTTTAGCATGTTCACTTGTGTAGCCTGACTTGCCTATCTCTAGTTCTTTATCAAAAGAGTTGCTTTCCTGCTGCAGTCTAGTAGACCCTTGAAGAATAGAAGAGAAAATAGTCATGCCTGTAACTTCTCTTGAATCTCCATTGCTAACCGGTGAGTCAGGAGTGGTAGAAGTAGGTAATCTTCCCAATAACCAAGGAGAACTTTTGGGGAAGGTCCATTGGCAAAGGAAGTCATCATTAAAACCTATGCTATCTTCTTCCAGAGAAGCATTGTTTCCAACCTGTATCACTGACTGCAAATCTTCAACACATTCACTTATATAGCCTAACTTGCCTTTCTCCAGTTCTTCTTTATCGAAAGAGTTACTTGCCTGTTCTAGCTTATTGGAGCCTTGAAGACCGGAAGAGAGAATAGTCATGCCCGTCATTTCTCTTGAATCTCCATTGATAGCTAGTAAGTCAGGAGTGGTAGAAGTAGATAATCTTCCCAATAGCCAGGGAGAACTTTTAGGGAAGGTCCATGGGCGAGGCCTTATGATTTCATGTTTCTTGCTCGCTGGACTTCTGGGTTTCACTTCTTCCAGTTTCAAAGTAGTAATATCAGTTTTCTTTCTGATGAAGCGAGTGTTCAAGAAATTTTTTATATCATTAGCTGTTCTTCCTGGAAGCCTGCCAGCAATTAGGGACCATCTGCATATACAAGGTGGCAAAAAATCATTACACAATAGAATGGACTGAACTTCTGATGGTAACCCGACTCAGAATGCAAGTTTGGCTCGACCAGAGCAAAAGCCATTCAAAACCCACAAGGTTGGCCAGGATGATGTTAATTATTAGCTCCTATTATAGGAAAATCAATAAGGCTTAATGATAAACATGCCACGAAGGAGTCCTCCTGTATCTAAACTTCTTTTTCTTCTTCATGTCCATTCAGTTTTTGTCTTCCATATCTTCAAAACTATAAAATTCAAAACATTGTTTGGTGTTATTAGGGACAAAATGAAAGAGATGTTCTCAGCCGTTATCTTCCATTGCTATTGTTCATAAAATTCAAATTTTCTCTCTTCTAAAGAAGTGCTGAATTAAAAGAGTTCATAGTTATCAGGGTTTATCTGTTCCGGAGAACAAGGATAAGTGAGAGAGAGCCATTAATTTTCAAATTTTAAGAGACAAGATTCGGTTATCCGAGTAGCTTGATTCCTGTTTAGACAATTTTATGGGTTTTTTTATTCTTAGTTTAGTTTCTAAAGAATAAAATTGACAAGCTTCTATGAATTGCTGCAATTGTGTGATACAAAAGAAGGAAGAAGGTGAAAAAACAGCAGTAGAGAAGTGGAAGGAAGAGAAGGACTTGAAGTCGAGGGAGTGGGGTAGCAAAACCTGTTGGGACTAATCAGAAAATTTTCTGAAAAATACTCAAAAAAAATGAGAGTCAACGGGAGAGCGACTTCAATGCTACATAATTAATGTGCAGCACTGTGCTACGAACAGTCGAGATTTAGATCTCGATCGTCAATTTAACAAAAATGTGAAAAATACATCTGGTTGAATGACATCTGGCAATCTACACTAGAACTCACCCCCTCTTACTCAAAAGTGATTTTCACACTTTTAAAAAAACGGATCTCAACTGTTCGCTGCAGGTGCTGCATAATTAATACGCAACACCCAAGCAATTTCCAATTAAAGGTGCTTGGATTTTGTTCTTGATTAATTACAAAAAGAAAGCGGGGTTGGGTTCTAGTGTAGATTGGTAGATGTCATACAACCGGATGTGTGGGCTGGAAATTTTTCTCCGGGAGGAGAAATCTAGACTCTTAGCCCAAGTTCTGAGTCTTTTCTTCATTCCTTTGCAATATTCATGTACGGCTGAACTCATCAAAGTTCCTTCTGTAATTGGCTTCTTAACGTGTGAATAGAATCCTAAACTGGATGATATATATAATACATGTCGTGTAGGATAATCTTTATATTATCTGATCTCTCCTATATAACAGCACATCAAACATAAACATTCTTTGGTTGAGGCATTCTAGCATTTTGCACATGAAGCATCAAAAGCTGCATTTCAAAGGTTGTACTTGCCTGTTCCCTAAGAGCCTGTGAAGCCGGAGGAGGAGATCAACTTCATCATGCATGAACTCTCCTCTCTTTATACTAGGTTTCAGATAATTTAACCATCTCAACCTGCAGCTCTTTCGGCATCTTCTCAGCCCTGAAAAAAAAAGACTTCCATCATTTAGTACCTTAGCTCTCTCTTTATTTGTCTAGAAAAAGGAAGAAAAAAAAACAAAACAACACAAAAAACTGGAGGACCTAGAACCTGCTCTAAGTGGAACTTTGCTCCACTTTCCTTCTCCATATTTCTCTATGCATTGGCGCAGAAGGTTATCTTCTTCTTCAGTCCAAGCTCCTTTTCTTACACCAAACAACTGCTCCATCACTACGAACTGCTATTTACTGAGTAGTCCGTGACTCTGAACATTAGTACTCTACGTACCCTATTTATAGATGGGGGGACTAGTTTTTTTGTATTTCTTTTTTGGAGGAAGGATGGGCCAGGTCGGTACGTAGGATATTGCAGACTCTGAAATGTCTCTCACCACATGGAAGAGTCAAAATCATACATTTCTTGTTGCATTGATGGCTCTACTTGTGTCCTCAGATTAATAATAAGTTTTTTTTCTCTTTTTTTCGGGTAAAAAGATTGATAATAAGTTAAGTTAAGCGGCATAGATATGAAACTCAGACAAAATTAAGCTGTATAATAAATCACCTCCCACAGACTTCATAAACAAACTCAAACCCCTGGCGTTCTTTCTTGAGCTTCTTCTAAGTCTAAGACTAAGAGTTCTTAAACGTGGATAAATTCCAGCCACACCTGAGAATCGTTTTCAGTGCAGATCCTCTCACATCCACTCACACTCCCATAAGATTTGACAGATGGAAGATGAGAAGACAGTTTGCCTAAATGGGGAGGATAGGACTCTACCTACAATCACCCTGAGGGCATGATTAATCAAACTACCAGTCAATGTTTGAAGTGAATTGAATCTGTTGGCCTGGTTTTAGGCATTCCAAGTAAATCATCAGATCTAGAGCTGCAACGTGGATGCTGGGCTAGATTACAAAATGATCTTGGCAAAGCCCATTTTGTTACCCCCATTTTTACTTTTATTGACCAAAAAACAACCTCTAATCGTGGCAATTGATAACTATCAACCAAAAAAATTTCCCATACAAGTTAGCATTTTTAGTTAATTAAGAGAAACTTAGTTGAAAATTGCATGTTATCAAAACTAATTTTATTTTCTACACATGATTGCAAATGTATATATTTTGAGATGTGCACTGTGGTGGAGCAATTGGAACATAAATAACACAACCGAATATTCTAAGATGGGAAATATTTGATTCTTGACCATAAGCCAATTGTAATAGAAATAATTTATGATAATTTGTTGACCTGATGCGTACAAGTGATGCTGCATGTAAAATAGCATATATCCATGTTGATATATGGAGTTTTGTTCTCATAAGCAATGGTCTAGCTATTAATTAGAGACGTTTAATAAATGATTCTGCCAAATCATTTTAGGTATGAACATGAGCAACAGGCTATTCAACTATGATTCTGCCAAACCATTTTAGGTATGAACATGAGCAACGGACTATTCAACTATGATTCAAGTTGACATACAATAATTATTAAAAGCCTGAGATGTAAACTCACCAACATTATCAAGACGAATTGTCTTTATTGTATAATCTGGAAATTATGCTCTTAATCTAATTATTTGAGCAAACAATCTTGCAAATGCCAAACTGCGAGTTGATTATGAACATATATGTGATCATCTTGTAAATGCATTTAATAAAACCATATAATATATAAATTATCCAAATGATGGTTGAATGGGTCTACATATCTTACCTTGTATATGTTCCAAAAATGCAGGGGATTCAAATCCAACTTTAGCTGGTGATGGTCTAGTAATAAGTTTCTCTTGAGAACAAACAACACAAGAAAATTCATTGAATTGAAAGAATCTTCTAGTTTTTCAATGAATGACCATGTGAATTTTCAATAATTTTTTACATCATATTCAACTCGAGATGGCCCAACCGGTCATGCCAAATAATAAAACTATTGAACTCAATATTCCTTTGATTCACCAAAGCATGTATTTCAACCATGCAAATATTTGTGTAGTACAAACCGAAAGAAAAAACAGGTAATTTTTTCAAAATATATTTTCTACCTGTCACTTTTGTAGTAATACAAAGATATTCGGTTTAACCATCATATGCAGTCTCAATATGATAACCATTTTGATGAATGTCTTTGAAACTTAATAAATTTAATTGAAACTTACTACAAAATAATGCATCATTGATTACCAATTTGGTTCCCTTAGGTAATAATAAATTAGCTCTTCTAGAGCCTTCAATCAATTTTGTACTACAATTATTGTATTAATTTTGGCTTTCTCCATCTTCAAATAGAATAAATATTTTTTATCTCTTAGTATAGTATGCATCGTAGCACTATCTGTGAGGCATATATCATTTTTACTAATCTTGGATTTAATTGAAAATTGAGGGACATCCATATTCTTCATTAAAATGAAACATCATATATTAAAATAATGTAAAAAATCATTAAAAAATGACTAAAACTAAAATAAAAAAATAAACTAATTAAAAACATAACATCAATTTTATTCAAACCCAAATAACATAACCAAATCATCAAATATTGTCTTAAAATATGTCTGCAGCATCTAGATGTGTAATGTCTATGAGACTATTAAAATCATCTTCTTTATAAGCAAAATTTGCTTCAACACCATTATTTTGGAAAGTCAAATTCGTCTCTACATTATTTTCCTTATTTTTTATTGAAGCTTGATAAAGCTTGATAAAATATTCTGAATATGACAAACACGTAACCAATGGCCTTTCATTCCACATCGGTAACAAATATTATATTTACTCTTTGAAGAGTTACATTGAGAATCCTTGCTTTTCTCTTGTTTATTTCCCTCATGAGGACAATAACTATTATGTCTTTTTCATCGTCCACGTTCACGACCACGATTATAATTTTGTCTTCTTTTATGTTTATCATGAATTGCTGCATTCTCTTCAGGGAATGGAGCAGAACCAATAGGACGGGCTTCATGATTTTTCATTAATAATTCATTATTTTGCTCAACCACAAGGAGGCATGAGATCAATTCAGAGTACTTCTTAAAACCACCCTTTTACGATATTGCTATTGTAACAGTACATTTGAAATATGAAAATTTGAAAATGTTTTTTTCTAATAAGTCATCATTAGTAATATTTTCTCCACATAATTTCAATTGAGAACTAATTTAAAAAAAACTGTAGAATTATACTTACTTGCAGTTTTAAAATCTTGCAACCTCAAGTGCATCCATTTATAGCAAGCTTTAGGTAGGATTATTATCTTTTATGGTCATACATTTTTTTTAACTTAATCTACAATTCAAGTGGATCTTTCACAATCAAATATTTTGCTTTCAATCCTTCATGGAGATGATGGCGAAGAAAAATCATGGCCTTCGCCTTATTTTAATTGGATGCTTTTTTTTTTCATAATTGCATTTTCAAGACCTTTAGTGTCAAGGTGGATTTAAACATCAAGGACCCATTCAAATAATTATTGTCCATTATAGCGAGGGCCGCAAATTCCAATTTTGTAACATTTGACATGATGTAAGCTAATATAAAAAAGGAATAAAATATAAAATTAAATTTCATGTAAACATTAAATAAAATGTGCATATTCTAATATTTGAAGTAATGAAGAATATTTGAACATAAAAACTAATATGAAAATTACCTTAAAACACAATTACTTGGAGCGGAGTCGTACACAATTACTTCGATAGAGTTGTGCACAAAATATAATTACTTTGAGTGGAATCGTGCACAATTACTTCAACAGGGTTGTGCTCAAAACATAATTACTTCAAGTGGAATCGTACACAATTACTTTGACAGGGTTGTGCTCAAAACACAATTATTTCGAGTGGAATCATGCTAATAACATGTTATAAAATAAAGAAAATATATTATAAACAAAAAATAAAACTTGAATAAGATTAGTCAAATTTTCCATTGAGTTGAGTGTATTATATATTTATAGTAGAAGTAGCAATATCTAAGTCTACAAAGAAATACAATATATAATTCTTGCACACAATAAGATGTTCTTGATATGGAAAGATAGATTGCCACCCAAAATAGAAAGTGCATATAATGGAAATATTGACTACTAACATTATATGTTGAGATCACTGTGATCTTCAATTAAGATGAAAATGTGAATCACCAAGATTGCATGCTGAGGTGGTTGAAATCTTCAATTAGAAGTATTGTCTATTTGGGGTTGATGAAAATCCACAATCAATATTATTTATAACAAATAACAAATTTTTCTCAACGCCATTGATTTTTCTATTTAGAAAATTCCAATTAAACAAACAGAGTGGGCCAACTTCTCTTTTCATAACTTTCAAAGTTCAAAGCACATTTCTCTTAACTTTCCAAACCCATCAAACATGACCGAAGCAACTCTACACCCAATATTCTCTATCCCCTCAATTTTCTCAAAAAAATTCCTCTTTTTTTTTAGTAGATTTCTCAAACTTTTTTCCACAGGTAGGATAATATAGATCTAAAATGCGAGACTATATTAAGAAGAGTGGAAACTATAGTCTCTTCACTAAAAGGCATTAATCATTGTTAATTGAACCATTCGTTTGGTGATAATATTAGTCATGTTGATAGAAACTTACTTTAAAACATTGTATTAACCTTCCTCTATGTTATTTTATTTTATTTTATTTTTAGAATTAGCGTCTATTTTCTTAAGTTACTTTGAAAAGAATCATTTGATGATTAGTATCAAATTTCGCAAAAAGAAAAAAATGATTAGTATCAAATTGATTTTTTAGAATATGTTCTACAACAACTAAGGGTAAGTTCAATCATTCAAAACTAGTGAAGTTAATAGGGGATGCAAGTTTGGTTGCACCATCTATTTTTCTTCTCTCTAGCTAATACAACGTGGCCCTCAAATCTCCTTTTGATTGATTGAATCCCTATACGGTCCTACTCTCGTACCCAGAGTCAACTAATCTAGCCTAAAGGGTGGGTCACTATTGGGTTTGTTTTCGGCCATTAGTTAGTGTCAAACTAGGTGGTGTAACTGTCACATCCACCCAACCAGTACCTTATCGGCAAATACCCGAGTGTGTGATCCACAACCCCAAATATCAATTCGAGGAAATCAACCTCCCACATTTACAAGAATACAATCAAGAACAGGACTAAATCAATGTTTAAGTATTATAAATGAATAATTAAGTAAAGATTCAAGAGAGATTACAATTCAATCAGAGTGCGAAAAAATGATACCAAAAGAATAAATCAAATGTAGAGTGTAGCGGAAAATCACTCTACAATAATAGCGGAAAAGTAGTTCAAAACTTAAGAGGAAATTACAACCAATTCCAAAATGTAAGGAAAAAGAGTAAACTAAGTCTAAACTAATGTCTCTTCGAATCTACAAACAATATGTCTAAAAGTAAAAGCTTCGATGTCCCATTGCCGACATACTAGTACTAGAGTTGGACTAATCTTGATAAACTCCAGCTTCGTAATGATAGTCTTTACAGTCGTAGTCATAACCGCCAATACTTTGGGTATAGTATGAGTCATCCGCTTGTGTTTCATAGTATTGGCCCTCGTAGTTATCAGTACCTGTAGATAGATCTAACAACATTATTACAAAAAGGATGAGTTCAAAAGAATTCAACAAGACAGTTTTCCATAATAACCCATATAACATGATAGCAAATCATACAAGATGCAATATGATATGAAACAGTCATGCAAGTATGCTTCTAACTCTATGGATGATAGTCTTTAGTGGCAGACATGCTTAAAGTCATAGCACCCTACTCCTCTAGATAGGTCTCAAATCACTCTCCCTCAACCATCTCGGTATCTTAGGTTCTCCGTTGGTACTTGGGTCCTCCATCCCTCTCGGATATTCCATGGCTGGGGTTTAGGTCACTGCTCTCTCACATCACCATTGGTCTGAGTATTGGCGCATGTCAGGGTAAATCTTAGCCCAATGCAAGTCACCTACTTAGTTATATCAAGTCAGAGTTAGATACTTCCATTCATCGCCTCTCGTGATCCTTTCCAGTATCCTTCCCACTAAAGTCATCGTATTCTATGGCTACAACCAACTCGGACTAGGGACTCATTAACCCTATTGGTCATCCACAAATAGTAAACGAAAAGCTCTCATGTCCTCTTACAGGTTGGTTACCGGTCTTAAGCGCCCATGAGCCCAAGTCTACTACTACAACCCTACCAACGAATGGCCCCTCAATGTGATTTATGTCCTCTCATGGGTTGGTTATTGGTCTTGGGCGCCCACAAATCCCCATTGTTGCTATGGGTCACTTCGTCTTAATTCCCTATCGAATCAGGTTTGATATAACAGAGTAATCCTAGCCAAACACTGCTAGACAAGCCCTAGGTATGTCAACCAATAATCAGAGAAAGAGTCAAAGGGCAATATAGAAGAAAACATCCCATACCACCTCCACTAGTGTCCAAAGACAAAAATGTCAAAATGACATTTCCCATTCCCCAATTACAACTTAGGCAAACACATTTCAAATCAGTCATTCATAACCAAAACTTATAAATCATTCACAAAAGGAAATAACCAATCATTCATAATCAAAATAACAAGTGAATCACATGATTAAGTCCTATTGTAGACAATAATTACAACAACAATGTAACTATAAATAAATCATGAAAACAGTAGTATGGTCATGCCATTCGAATTAAAATACAAGCAATCATGCATTTTAGGTTATTTAGGAACAAACATCCTTACCTTCATTAATCTCGAAAAACTCCAAAGAAAAGTATGAGGACAAGTCCAAAGTTAGCAAATAAACCCTAAACAAACATAGGTTAAGCATTAGGAACAAACCCTCGAAGATTGGAAGTGAAACGAATCAAAAAAGGGCAAACCTTGTTGTCACTGACTCTATTAGTCGGTCAACTTGGTCTGTTGGGCTGATCGACCAAGCCAGCTCTGTACGGACAAAATCCCTAATTCTTTATCCAAAACTCAACTTCCGGGATTCGAAACACTCTGAAATTTTAAGGGAAACTCTAGAATAGTAAACTAAGATTATCTAGCATAGATTAGGCATCAACAATGATCATTAGAGTAAAAATCTGATTTAATAAAAAACTAGGTTTTATCAAAATCAATCCGTGAATTCTACGAAAAGGCTAAAGAGAATGAGAATTCACTCTAGAAAGAAAAGAACAATAGATCATAGTAAAAAATCATCATGGGAATGAATCTAGCATGCTTTAGAAATCAAAAGCCTATAATGGATATTCAATCATGAAGATCACACTTGATTTTCCTTCAAAATCATCATGTGGGGATTCACAAAGTCATAGAGTGTATGGAGATCCACTCTAGAACAGCAGAGATTGGAGGATTGGTCATGTGAATGACATAAGATCATCCTCCTAATCATAGAGAATAGAAAAATTCAATAGGAGAGTAGATTAAGTGAGAATATGAGTGAATACCAACCTTAAGGAAGAAGTGTGAGTGTTTGAGAGAGCTTTGAGGATTTGATGAGGATCTTTCAAAACTCCAATGTGAGTGTTTGAGAGAGGCTTCCCACTTTCTCTAGAGGCTTAGGAACATAATGGGGCTGATTACCACGAAATTCTAATACAAATAGCATCAAAACCCTAAAAACAAAGTTTACAAAACAGCCCGCCCCTGTCTCTGTAGATCACTCACGTGATCGACCAAAGTGATCAACCAACACTAACAGCAAGGCCAAAAACAGGATTTTCAAGCTCCAAACCTCGAAATTCCAAAGTGGCTTCTCCCAACTCAAACAAGTGACTTACCTAGCATTGAGGGACCTTCCAAAATATGTCAAACTAGGGCTCAAGTCCATCAATCAAGCGCTTCATCATCAAGATGTAGTTTCTTCTCCAAATCAGGTAAGGTTTCCATATAGGGAACTCCATCATCAATCTCCATGGGTTCTTGGTCAAACACCATGTCTTCCACTGAGATGGCCCACAATTGCCTTCTTCCTTCACTTCGGGTCTTCAAACCTACAAACAATAGAATTTTTCGAGTTAGGATTTGGGTTGGATTTCACAGTAACCCTACTTATGGGGACTAGGATAGGATCAGGGTTTTAAAAGACCTAATCAACTTGTCCTTGTTGCAACCAAGGAAAAACCTTTTGGCGAAATATCGCCGAAACATGGCGGTATTTTGCCGGTTCGATGAGTAGGGAATAGAAAATCCCCAAAAAATGATATTACTTAATGTCGCCTGAATATCGGCGAAAATCACCAAACCTGGGATATGTCGGCAAAAAAATTGCCACCGAACCTCTGTATTCCGAGTCTTAAAGTTTCTTCACAAAAAATATAAGGATGGGATAAGGGTTTTTCATAGTTGCAGAGATGAACGAAGAAGGAGAAGGAAACCTTCGCTGCAACCACAATCTGCATCCCGTCGGCGATAGACCGGTTGCCATCATTTCTTGTGGAGTTTGTGGCAAAACCCCAATTTCTCTCTCGCTCATTATGTTTTTTAAACTTCTCTCCTCTTCTCTTTGAAACAAATATTTACAGAGATGGAGGGAACGAGAGAGAAAAGTAAAGCAAGAGACTTGCAGAAAATTATGAGAAAGAACAAAAGCTTTGATCGATGCTTTCGTTGAACTCGCGAGACAGAACAGAAGCTCGTTGGTTGGACTCGGCAGTCGCCTCTATGCCTTCAGCTTTCGTTGGACGCTTGGACTTGACAAGAAAGGAGTGAAGACTAATTAAAGCAAAACTCTCACCGCCTTCTGTAATTCTCTAGAAAAGTTTTAATTAATAAACAAAACACTAAATGCATGTGGGACCGATTCCACTCAGGAAGTGGGGTTTTAATGAGATCCATGTGAATGAATACTTTATTTTGGGGTGTGACTTGGTGTTGGTCGGAAACAAATCATAGCCTTATTACCTTGTTTAGTTCATAAACCCAATTAGATCTTTGGTCAGGTTCATCCATGTAGTACGATTTCCAACCATTTTCTCAGTGATAGGTGATAGGTATCCTGGAGGATGTTCAGTTTGAAGTGGATCTCTGTCTCATTCTGCATAAAAATAAATATTACCACAAAGGTGGTATGAGAAATAAGAAGAGGTCGAAATGTCGAGATTTTCGGGTCACCAATTTCGCCAAAGGGCAAAACAGCAAACTTAACCAATAATTTGCACCTTAGTTACAGCCATGGTGGTTACATCAACAACAATAATAACAACACATACAATCATGTACCAACTTATTTAGGCCGACTAGATGGAAGTGACAAATTAAAAAGCTTAGCGAAGAGATGGAGAAAAAATGCTACTAAGTGACAAATGATTGAAGAAACTAGGATGCAATTTTTTTTTTGATAAAAAATAAATATACAATTAGTAGATTTGTATTCTACTATTGACCCCACATTGGCATAAGGGATACTAAATTGAAATTTTTAGCAAAACATTTTGAAAATATGTATGTTTTAATTTCATAATTGAGAACCGAATAGTAAAAATCAAAGACAAAAACCATGTGATACCAAAGCTGTCTCTTGTAGTTTTTTTTTTTTTTTTTTTTTTGATACTAAAAGAAAACTTAGTATTAAATAAGAGAACAAGTACACAGACTATTAGCATCTATGACTTCTATTCTCCCTTGATGTTCTATGGAGGATATATATGCTATATATATAAGACATTCCTGGAGTGTGGTCTGGGTGAATTGTTTCAGACTAGGTTTCTTAATATTACAAAATATATTTATCAAATTGGGACATAATCTATTGCCATTTCATGTGGTTATGTGGTGAGAGTAGTTCCAACACTTCCTTTTCATTGTTCCATATTTCTTCTACTTGTATGTTGTAAGCTAGTGCATTTTCTATTCCATCCATCATTCCACTTAAAAGAGCCTCCACGATCTTTCCCTTCTTCAGTCCTCCTGCACTGAGATACCTTAGGTGTCCTTCCCAGAATAGTCCCACACTCCATCCAGTACTCTCTAATGTTGCATTATGTACCCCTGCACACATCAACATAGGTAAATAGCTTAAGTTAGTCATAGTTTTGCATAAACATGTGTGTGGTTTAGAAACCATTGTCTCTCTAGGTGTGGACCCTAAAGGCATCTTTGTGTTGGTTTCTAGAAATTGGATCCAATTGTAAGTGTTGAACAACACTTTTTCTAGGTTTGGATTCAGCTTCTGAAAGATTTTATTGTTTCTTTCTTTCCAGATGAAATAGCAAGTGATAATAAAGACCGATACTACCCATTTCTTATTAGCTTTATCTTGCCTAGGGTCAGAAATAAAAGAGTTGCACAGATCAATGATTGATGCATGTGTCACTCTCTCTGTTTTGAGGCCTAAGGGTCTTGTCGCCCAGATTCTTTTTGTCCATTCACAAGATAAAAAAAAAATATGCCAAAGAGTTTCAACACAGTTACCACACATCTCACATATTGGAGATATTGAGGTCCACTAGGCAAGTGTCTCTTTTATGGGAAGTCCTAGTATTTATCAGACGCCAAAAGAACGTCTTGAATTTCGGGTGTAAGGGTAGTTTCCAAAAGAACTTCCACCAGTTGGTGAGTGGATTGGTTTGAGATAATGTTCTCAAACGAGATAGTGATTTCCGTGCCAATTTGACAGTAAAATCTCCATTGCTTGAAAGAAGTGGTATCCAAGCATCATTATCAGCATTGAGATTAATATTTGACAAATAAAAAGATAGAGAAGTTTGAGGCAAAGATAACTCCCTGTTGTCAATGTTGACTGAATTTCTCACTTCCGCTACTGTTGAATTTCTTGCCCACCTATCATTTTCCGGAGCTTGATGGAACCTATGATCTGGATTTTCAATCCATGGATCAAACTAGAAAGATGTGTTCCTCCCATTTCCTACTTTTCTCCACACCATTTTTGAAGATCTGATAGTACTCCGCATATGTTATTCCATGTCCATGACCCCTTTTTTTTCATCACTTTCGGATCGAAAACAGAACTGTTTGGAAAATATCTTGCCTTCAGAGTCTGTACCCACACGGTTTCTGGATTCTTGAGCATTCTCCAACCTTGCTTTAGTAACATTGGTTTATTTATGTCCTCCATTTTGTTGAACCCTAGTCCTCCATTTTCTTTAGGTTGGCAGCATCGGTCCCATGAGATGAGTGTAAGCTGTTTTTCCTTGGTTGGATTTCCTAGCCAAAACCTTTGGCATAGAGAATCGATTTTTCTACACACCATACTTGGGAATTTGAAACATTGCATGTGGTAGAGTGATTGAGCTTGACAAACAGATTGTAGCAACACACTTCTTCCTGCAAAAGAAAGATTGGTTGCTTTCCAGTTCGCCATTTTCTGCTTCATCTTGTTGATGATGAAGTGGAGATTCTTCACTTTAGATTGGCCATGAACCAATTTGGTACCTAAGTAAAGTGAATCTTTCCTCATTTCATTGATCCCTAGAGTGGATAAAATCCAAATTTCTCTTGATTGGGTACATTTCTACTGAAACAGGACCCACTTTTTTCTAGATTTATTTCTTGTCCTATGATGTCAGAGAATAGTTCTAAGACCTTCATGGCCAAAACATCTTCTCTCTCTGCCCGACAAAACAAAAAAGTGTCATCAGCAAAAAAAAGATGGGAAATCTCAAGAGCTCTTCTGGCAACCTTTATCCCCTTAAAAAGATTGAGAGATCTGTACTCAGACAGTAGTCTTGACAAGATCTCCATAATGAAAAGGAAAAGATATGGGCTGAGGGGGCAACCTTGTCTCAGTCCTCTGGTTCCAGAGAACCAGAAGTACTGGTTGCCATTATGTTTGATCGAAAAAGATGCACTAGGTATTAGAGAATTGATGAGTGTGCACCATTTCTGATCAAAACCCAGGAAATAAAAATTTTTGATTAACACATTCCATTCCACCCTATCATAGGCTTTTGACATGTCAAGCTTGAGAGCCACATATCTGGTCCTACCCTTCGTTTTTCTCATGAAATGAAAATTTTCTTGGGCCAACTAAATGTTATCCGTAACCTGTCTATTATAAAGCCCCTTGAAATGGGGAGATGAAGTTGCTCAGTAAGGGTTTGAGTCTTCGAGCTAGCACTTTTGCTACAATTTTGTAGCTCACATTGCAAAGGCTAATTGGTCTAAAGTCACCAACTAATCTTGCGTGCTCCTTTTTTGGGATGAAACACAAGAGTGTGTGATTTGCACCAAAGGGGAAGGAGGTATTATTGAAAAAAATTTGAACAAATTGGAAAAGATCACTTTTAATTAAGTCCTAGTGCTTTTGATAAAAACTTGCATTAAAACCATCCATGCCAGGTGCTTTGTGCGGGTTTAAGGAGAACACAGTATTTTTGATCTCCTCCATGGATGGATTCAACGAAATTCCATCCAAGATCCCACAGCTGGCCATATTTGGGAAAAGGCATTCAATGAACGATGGGTCCAGAGGTTGAGAAGTAGTGAATAAAGTTTGCATGTGGCTTGAAAAAGCATTCACAATTTCAAAAGCAATGCAAGCTAATTTTCCATTGTATTCAACATTCTCAATTTTCCTTTTATGAAGATGAATTTTAGAAGATAGGTGATAGTACCTGGTATTTCTGTCGCCATCCTTGATGTACTTACCTCTTGATTTCTGAAACCAGAATTCTTCCTCAGCTGCAAGAGCCCTTGAGAGAGCATGTTTTTTTTATGTGATTCTATCCTAGTCCGGAGTTGATAGATTCTCCATTACCTCAATTTCCTCATAGATATTGTGAAAAATGTTATCAATGTTCCCAAAAACATATTTATTCCAATGAATTAAGAATCGAGACAGATTGGCTAGCTTGCAATCGAGAGATGAATTACCTCCACTTACCCATGTTTGTTCAACCGCCGATTCGAAAAGAGGGTGGTTTAGCCAAGCATTTTGGAAATGAAACAATTTCCGCCCCAAGGGTTTGGAAAAAGCCAAACAGAGTGAAATAGGATTGTGGTCTGAACTTGTTGCCGGCAACTTCTTTAGAATGGCATTTGGGAAGAGAGCAATCCAAGATGGTGAAGCCCAACATCTATCAAGCTTTTCTTTAATTAGGTTTGGTGGTTTCTGTTTGTTTGACCAAGTGAAGTATAGACTAGGTTGTGCAATTTCTTGTAGATCCATACAAGAGACCAGGTGTTGGAGTGCCGGAAGCGCCGGCGATGGTTTGAAAACTCCTCCCAACTTATCCTCTTGAGACATGACTTCATTGAAATCCCCTATGAAAATTAGTGGTTTGGTTACGGATTGGGTAAAGGACATTAGGTCACTCCAGAAAGTTTTCCTTGAGGCATACTTGGGAGGGGCATATATGAAGATCGTGACCCACTCTCGTCCTTCAAAGGAGCAGTTGATGGCCATAAAGGAGATTTCTTTTTTTAGGATTGTGCACCCTATTCCGGCCTTCTGCAGGGTCCAAATTCCGCCTTTCTTCCCCTTCAAGCCTTGGCTGTTTGAGAACTCAATAGAGGAGTAATTTTTGAAATAATTACTCCGTTTTTTAAGAAAGATCTCATGATCAGAGCACTTGGTTTCATATAAGAAACCCAGGTCTAGCTTGTGTTTGTTTAGGATTTTGGTTAAGCATTGATTTGTGAAATTCCCATTGAGACCTCTCATATTCCATGATAAAATTTTCATTCTTGAAAAAGATTGGTTTGCAGCCTAAGTAGTCCCAAAAGCATTTATAGATCCAAGCAACCTCAACAGATCATGGGTACTAGGTGGCAAGAATTGGCAAATAGAAAGTAATAACAAATAAGGACAACTAATCAGAGGACTGAACAATATCCTATGAATTAAAATTCTGATATTTCCAACAGCAAAGAAAAGAAACAGATTTAAAGAAAGGCAATCATAAAAATGCAACAATATTTAGAAGAAATAACAACCAGAACCAATAGAGCTTGGTATTAACATACCAAAATAACACAGCAAGAGGCAAGACAAGGCTATTAAGAGGACCTATGGTTTCGGGTTTTGGATGGGGAGCAGGTATTTTTAAACCAGCCAACAATTATTGCAAATAAAAGGATGATAAAAACTATCATTGATCAAAAAAATCAGAATATAGATGATACGGGAATACCTGGGGGGCCATAGGATTTGGAGTTTGAGTCTTTGCCTGGTTAGAAGGTGGTTAATTGAGTGTCGGTGTGGATTTCGTAGCCATGATCACCTCCCATTGGTTTTGGGATATTCATGTTGTTCAGATGTGTTAGTTGATCAAAGATTTGATGTCGCACCTCCACCTCGCTTTTGAACTGGTAAAACACGGTTAATGGTTCGATACAGTTATGGAGTGCGGTGTCGAGATTGGTACACAGGGCAGCCACAACAGATTGGGTAGGTGTTAGCTCGATCATCCTTCTTCTTTTACGTGAGTTGCTGCCAAAAGGAGAATCAGTAGAGAGCCTATCCAATTCATCACCTTCAGAAGCATTGGTAGTAGGGAACGAGCAGCCTATCTTCTCCTGATATTTTTCCTTCAAAATATCATCTGGCTTGGCAGCTGGCAGATCTTGGTTCAATGAGGTTGAGGTTAGAAATTGTTTTTCAAGGCCTTCAATACGCTCCACTAATTTTAGTATGGCTAGGTTGCTTGCTTCTTGGACCTTCATCTGCTGTTCATTGCTTAGATGCAGATGATACTCCTGCTGATTTCTCAGTAGAATTTCTAATTCCTTTCCATTAACATTTTCAGTTCCAGCTTATTATTGTCTTCTTGTTCTTCACCCTCAACTTGTTTTTCTTTCCCTTTGTTCATCTTATTCAGCTTGTTCTTTCCTCCTTCAGCCTTATCTTTTATCCCTTCATTTTGTTGTCCTTTGATTCCCATATTCTGCATATCTTTTTGAGAAGCCTTTAGTTGTCTTCTCTCTTGGACCGTGAACTAGTCCACATTGCTGCCGTTTCTTCGTGTTGGCATTACATCTTCACTTTTGGATTCACTGTTTGTGGATTCATCTCCTGTTGAAACATATGTGCCTTCATTTGTAGTATGGAATTCAGGTACAAACTCAAGTACACGCTGCACCTCATCAAGGTCCTCCTCTTCACATCCTAAAATGGTGGGGGTTATTATTGGCATAGCCAACAAACTATGGATACATTCTGAAGTAAGGATTCTTGAGAGTCCTCCTCCAAGTGGCTCTGTGGTTACTCCTTCAAAAACTTTCATTTGAAGAGCATCGACAAAGGGTGGTGCATCTTCTACTTCATAGTTCTTGCAAAAGCCTGTTTGATGGGAGATTTTTCCACACCTTAAGCAGATTATCTTCACCTCATATTTTACCTCAACACTGATCCATTCATTTTTGATATTCTTGATAGAAGTTATTGGTTGAACTCTTTTGTTGATGTCTAGAACCATCTTCACTCTAGCCGTGTGACTAGGTAAGCCCACCTCAAAAGCATTCAGCTGGATTTCAATGACTCTGCCCATTTTTTATGCAGCCTTCAGAACAACTTCATAGGAGAAGCAATCGGCTCTAATGCCTCTCAGCTGAACCCAAGTCATGATTGGTGGAAGTAAAACATTCTTTTTGCTTTCTGGGATTGGGTTCAGAGCCAAATGTAATATGAAATTCCCTATCCACCATGGAGATAACGACATAACAAAATTTCTTTGCTCTTCTGAGTTGAAGCTGGCTTTGAAGTTCTCTCTTCCTGTACTTGAGATGGATGTGGCTCCCAAAGGGGACCAAAGATCCAGCAGCTTCTTTCGGGTGATGGTAATCAACTCACGAGGAAATCCTAAGGCATAACCATATAGGACAAGACCATAATGTAATTGATCAGAAGAAGGCTGACCAGGGGGGTGGTGCTGTAGTCCTGAAGGTGCTACCACCTTCCAGGATTCAGCAACCACAACACTCCTAGAGTCAGGGGCTTTGGATGAGTAACGAGCCGTAGAGGTTGCCTATGGTCCCAAAGAGGAAGATGAAGGGCGTGGAGGGTTGTTAAAGGAAACACGTCCACAGTGACGATTCATCTTCCTCCTTCAAGTTGCAGTAAAATGCTCAAGTGAAAGGGGATTTCAGTTTAGCTAGAAAGGCCCCCCCCCCCCCCCCCCCCCCCCCCCCCCCCCCCCCCCCCCCCCCCCCCCCCCCCCCCCCCCCCCCCCCCCCCCCCCCCCCCCCCCACTTTTGGTAGGGGTTCGATGAAAATCGAACCCCCGTTTCGATGGGTTTTTTGGTCATTTTGACCTGAAATTTGATGTGTAGCCTAATTTGAGGCTAATAAACACATTGGTAGTGTTATTTTGATCTAAAACATTACCTAAACTAATGTTCTTAATCGACCCATGTCTTACTATACGCGGACGAAAGCCCCGAAACTAAAAACCTAAAAACTCATAAAACCAAATCATATAAAGTCTACAATTCATTGTACAAATACCGTAATACATAAAGTCATCCAACCATTTAAAATCTGAAACTCTCGCCTCCCGCACTGGTACCGTGCCTAGGTGGATCGAATTCCTCCGACTCGATCGTCTCCATTGATGCCCCCCAACAAATTCACATACTCATCCCATCTCATACGATATTGAAAATTGTCTAAGTAATCATTCACCGCAGCTTCTATAGCGGTCATCTTCCGCCGCCGTGAGAACTCCAATTTGAGGGAAGTGAGAATAGGGCCAAGGAACGTATCGCATGCCATCGATGCCCTTGTTGGTACGAATGACTCGATTGTGAAAGAGAGAGAGGGACATCATAGCTCCCATGATACGAAGAACTGAGGGGACACCATAGCTCCCATGATACGAAGAATTAGAGGGGTTACTAATTCCCATATCATACCGTCCATCCGAAGGAGGGAGAGGGACACCATAATTACCCGTAGGCCAATAACCCGGTGTGGAGCCTACAGACTCATCCAAGCTCATGGACCCCATTGACACAATCGCCGCATCCCAAGGATTAACATAGTCATGGCCAGCCCTCCTCGATGGTGGCTCGGCCTCGTATCGATATTGACGACCACGCCGATACTCACCACCATGATCATAATCCCGAGTGGCATGATCAAAATGACTCTCCCCAGGTATCCGGGTGGGGGCTCCTGTGTCTCCGGTAGTGGAACATGTATACGCTCTCCAATTCCTCCACCACCACCACCACCACCACCACCACCACCACCACCACCACCACCACCACCACCACCACCACCACCACCACCACCACCACACCACCACCACCACCATCATCATCTCCACCAGCCGACTAGGCGAGAGTGTGTCATCGGGAGTGTTGTCCTGCGGCTCCTCCGTGCCTCGGTGCCATCATCCAATCCTCACGCAGCGTGGCAGCTGCCTCCGCATGTGCCCGACCCTCTTCAGTGGCCATATACTCACCCACATTAACCCCCGCAGCTTGAGCTAGTTCCGGGTCGGCCTCCCTCCAGGTTGGTCCAATACCGGCTCACCCCCGTCCAACATCCACCGAGTGAGGGGATCTTGGTCATCTTCGGCAACATCAAATATATCATCGAGATTGATGTATTGCCTTTCATTCCGAGCCTCGCTCCCCGGCATATTGCAGCTTCAACCTCATATTATAGTGAATAAATACGAGGTCATTTAGACGCCGGCTTCCCAACCGGTTCCTCCTCCGGGAGTGGATCATGCTGAATGTACTCCAATTCCTCTCACATCCAGAGGCAGAGCAAGTCCGAGACAGATCCCGACCGCCAATCTTCGTAAGTTTGATGAACTATTGCCATAGAGATACCACCATTCAGCCGCATTATCACAAAAACATTAAGTTAGAAACTCAAAAGTCAAAAGACTCAAAACATTTATGCATCTAAGCCCTAAGGATCTAACTATATAAGTATCTAACCCGGATCCATGGTTTCTCCGCCCCGACAAAGACCACCCACTAAAAGACCCAAATGCATCTCTAAACAATTTGATCTCGCAATAATACAATCATTAGTATTGATTGGTTATCTAAATTATTTAAACAATTAATACAACTCACTAATCGTTTGAAATTCCCAATGTCTCACCTCATTGTGGCAAAATGATTGGACCATCTCATCTGCTCCAACTTCGTTATCACCCGTATCGTGGCATCCAATAGGTTTGTGTCCAACCCTAAATGTTGACTATATTGATACTTAGGGTTTAGAAAATATGCCGCATAATTAAAAAGCTTAAAATTAGTACCAACTACCAAAGTACCAATACCTACAATTCTACAAGCCCACAAGTCTACAAGACTACAAGTCTACAACTACAAATCAACAACCCGAATATTTACTTACCGGCCCTATGAAGAGGATGCATCGATGAGTCGTCCATCGTGCATCGACAATATCTAAGAAAGCCCGATGTCCTCTAGGGTTTGTCGCCTTTATAGCATCCTTCATACGCTCAAGGGATGCATACAAGTGTGGCATAGTGGGTCCCCTCAAGGAAGAGTCCACCATACGCAAGACCTTTACTATAGGATCTATGGTCTGCAACACTACAAGAACACATCTCCGTAAATCATCGATGATATTGTGTATCAAGGCGCGCCCATTGGTCGTGCTGAATTATCACAAACTCATTAAGTCAATAGACAATAAATATCATACAAGATAATCATAAACTCATAATATAAATATAATAATTTATAAGATGAAATAGTAGATAGTTATCTTACTTGGATCCAACCCAATCAAACCACTCCTCGCGATGCAAACATGGATCCGAGGCCCGACTTCTTATCTTGCATGTCGCTCAAGGCGACGAAATTTGTCGCAAATCTTGTCGGACCAGGTCGCACCAACTCACCTCCACATGATCTCCGCATCATTGCCAAAGCAACGCTATGATTGTAGATGAAGTTGGTTACCTGTCTTGCACTCTCAACGGTGTTGTGGACAATGCTGATTTTTCCAATGTCCTTCAAGATTAGGTCAATTGAATGTGCAAGACAAGGTGTCCACATAAGGTTATAATCGGGTGAAGCCATCAACACTTCACCGGCCTTCTTATAGTTGGAGCCATTGTCGGTGACAATTTGCACCACATTCTTCCTACCAACCTGGTCGATCACATCCTCAGAGACCCATGATATATCCGTGGTCTTTCGTATGACCGGAGCATCCACTCGATTTCAAGAAGACAGCTTCTCCAATCACAAGATACCATGAAGTTGATGATGGACTTTCTCGTCGGGCCGGTCCATCCATCGACATGATGGTGCATCCATAAGTATCCCAAAAGGGTTTCATACTATCAATATACTCCCGCAGCCTCTTGCTTCTCCTCTTGAAGGAGGGTGGTCATCAACTCGTAGGGTTGGGACCACTATATCCGTGGCCTGCCGCTGCAATAGTATCAATCATATTCGTATAGTATGGACCCCGTGTCGTGTTTGCTGGGATGTGATTGTAATAAATCCACTTTGACATTGCCTTCTTTACCTTCTTTGCCATACCTTTCCATGCACCAGATATCTTGGGCTGCTTGGCCCCTTTTCTCCGAATGTATCAGATCTTGCTCCATGGTCGGGTCCGGACGGCGTGGATAATCGATGGTTGCCGTGGTAGTGGCACCGAACGGTCCGAACCTGATGTATGAGGGCCCGCCGACTCGTGATCCGCCAAACATGCCAAATACACCACCCCTCCCCCCTAATCGAAGGTCTAGCCCCGTAGGCCTAGATGGACCAGCTCCCGTAGCTCTAGCTCGGCCATATCCCGCTCCCGATGGTGCAATCGTCCGCTCTCGCCATGGCCCGCCGCATATCCCTCTCCTCCCGATCTCTCGTCCACATCAACAGGATCAACATCCCTATCATCATCCGAATCATCCACATATGATGACGGCCCCCGCACCGCATCATCTAGTGCTCTATTGACTTTCCTTCGATCATCTTTCTTCTTCCCCTTTTGTTTTTGTAAATCCCCGAGTAACTTGATTACATCCGGATGGGCCTCTCAGGCATTTAGTCACATCCTTTGAACTCCCAAAGATGTGACCCTTGAACCTACCGATGCCACCCGAGTATATTCTTTTGTGACAAAAATTACACTCGCTTTATTTTTGTCTCCATCAATAGCCGTACAATATTGCCATGTCGGGTCAGGCCTCCCCCTCCTACCGCCGATCTCTCGGGTTGTCCCCGACCCCGTCCTTGACCCCCGTCCCGTCCCCTCGTCCTCGTCCACCCCGGGAAGACCCAGCCCTCCTCGACTCCCACCAGCAGACATGATGATCTGTTGCATTCAAATAACATTAACAAATAACAACATCATTATAATTGTTTATACTTTATACACATATAAACAATCATATATGAAATTATGAATATTGCATGTATGATATAATTATAAAAATAGTCGCCCATATCAAAACCGGCGATGAAGCCACATGGGCAACACAACCAACAGTTGAAAAATACTTATATAATTATTCCATAATTTTCAAAACATTTCCCCCATTTTTCCCTATTTTTTGCATTTTCATAATTATTGATATTTTTATTAATATCGGGATATTTTTTGAAAAATAAAATAACTTATTTTTCGGTCAAAAAATATTTCGACTCCGTGAGTCCATAGATCGGCTCACGGAGTTCCACATATGTTTTTCTATCATCATACAACCATTGTATCACTTAAAAAGTAATCATACAAGATAATCAAAATATCATTTTTTACCCACAAAAATAAAAAAATTAAATACTTTGCGGAAAAAAATTCCGACTCCGTGAAATCGTAGATCGTCACATGGTATTCAACATATATTAATTTCAAAATCATCCAACATCATATAGCATGCATTTTGTGAAAATTTACTTGGATAAGAATGGTTACCTATTTGACGAAAAAACTCTCGATCTCAGGTGAACGGCTCCGATCGATCGACGAAACAACGTGATATCCGGCAACAAGGAAGCAAGATGTACCCGTAGATGTCGAAGATCGGACGAAAATATAGTGAAAAGTGCGAAAAATGAGAGAGAGAAGCTCTGGAGAAGAGAGAGAAGAGAGAGAAATTAAAAAAATTCGAACGAAATTCGGGCGAAATTCGCCCGACTTTCGCTTGGGGGGGGGGGGGGGGGGGGGGGGGGGGGCCCCCCCCCAAAAGAAACAAAAACAGGGGGAAAAGGGGGGTAGTCACCATAATTTCTAAAAGAAAAAGACGTAGAAGTAGAATTATGAGGGAAAACAGAATATGAAAATTTAAAATGATCTGTTGAGGTGAGCTTTTCTGACCATTTGAAAATGGAATTTTATTCTCGATGTGCAGTTCACGAACTATGATCTAAAGCCGAGTGTCACAAGCTTTTCTGAGTTGGAATGGACTTTCTTTTTTTTTTTTTTTTTTTGAGTGCAGTTGCATGATCATGCATGAACTGTATTCCCAATGCTGTCTCTTGTAGTTTTGTAGTCACCTCTTTCTTTTTCTCTCAATGGACCATTGATGTAAAGAGGTCTCATGAGCATAGAGGAGTGGAGACTTGAATACTGAGATTTAATGCACAGTACCTGCTGACAATGATCGAGGTCGACCCAGCATAGATAGAGTTGTTGGAAAAGATTTACCATGACCAAAGCAACCATCTTTTTTGCTACTGTGGGGTCAAGTGGAGAAGAAAACGAAAGACAACCTTCATATGTAATCCAAGGGGTTTCAAAGATGTGGGGCCATCTGATTCATGAGCTGGGGCCCACACCATACCGTGCCTGCTTACATCGAATTGCAGCAGCTTCCATTTAAATGGCTTGTGAGTTTTCTCCTTTACAGTAGAAGGTGAAGAGAGTATGACCCAATTGATCACGAGCAATACCACCAAATCTAGCCTGAAAGTTGTTGGAACCCTTGCTGATTGCAGCTCCATCAATACTAATTTTAATAAAATACATAGGAGGTGCTCTCCATAATTGTCAAGCTAGATAATTGTTTTTTTCCTAGGGATACATTTTCCAAATCAAAACAAGGCAATAAGATCCACTTTATATTGAGAAAATATGAGATAACTTGAGAATAATTAGGGAAAATCAATATGGATTGTGCAGAATTCTCTGTCAACTTTTTTCCATTAATTGCTTAAATATGATAAATTGGTCGAGGGAATTAAACTTGGGGGAGCTTCAAAAGACAACAAGCAGATGAGTTCAGAAGAAGAGACTTCAAGTTCAAGAAAGCTCTCTCTCTATCTAGGAAGTTATATTTTCTTTTTCAATCCATCGTAGTCATGCGTGTCTATTCTGATTTGTTTAAAAAAATCATAATTGCAAGTAGAAAAAGTCAAAAGGATAGGTCAGCATTTGATCAACAAGTGCATCAGTTGATGGTGATTGAAACATCGCATCGAGGAGGTAGCTTTGCCTCGAGTCCAGATCAGCGACCCCGAAAGTGCTCCCCGATGCTTTCCTGACCACAAACATCAGTGGGACCTACGGTGAAAAACACTTTTTGAAAAAATTAAAAAAAGTTTTTTTCACCAGTGGGACCACTTGGTTTTTGTGGTCAGGAAGCCACGGGCGACGGGAAGAAGATCCGGATTCCTTTGCCTCTGCATTCTAATTGGTGGGAAAGAGATAGGTGTTAAGTGGTAAGAATTGATGATCAGAGAATTTCAAGCGTTTTATCATCTAATAATAATGGACTGAAATTGATGATACAGGCCCATGGGTCACTGGACAACGACTCAGAGATAAAGTTGTCAGCCCATACTAACCCTCCTGATATGGGTTTAAAAGGTCAGCCCACACTAGTAGGCTCGACCAGAGCAGATGGCTAAAAGCCCATAAATAATTTCACATGACTATGGGCTTAATAGGTCGATATCCCAAAACGATATTGCCATCAGGGAGACGATCCGGACTCTGATCCATTACCATCAATACCCCTCACGAGAAAGTTACGGCTGTCAATAGGAAATTGAATTGAGGAATATCAATAGTAATAAAAAAATTTTGGTAAATTCAATAGTAATAAATGGAACAGGCAGTTTTTCCTTCGAGCATCGTTAATGTTGTATCCTCTGCGAAGCGCAACCACTATCATCTGTTGATGGAGGAGAACGTTGAGTCAAAGTCCCTAGAAGGACCCCCTATTAGGATCCGTGATCGAGGATTGGTAGGAGTAGGTCATTGGAGCCGCCCTCAATCACTGGGAATTGATTGATGAAGGGTGTGTAGGGTCATTGTGATCTTGTTAAAAGACACATGGTTCTTGACTGGGTGTTTGTTAACCATCTACCATTTTTTGGTTTGTTGGAATCTCATGTTCGGCATACAAATTTTGATATCTATTATAAGGTTTTTTTGCAGTGGAGATGTCACACCCCCCTCCAGCTGGATCAAGATTCACTCGAATACCCATGGTGGTGATAACATTACAGGATCTAAGTTTAGTGTCAATCCATAACAATAATACGACATAGCATAATCTAAGAGCAAGAAAAGAAAATAAAGTATCAAATCAAGTATTAAAATGTTATTAAAGTCATCCAAGAATTTGAATTCGAAACCATTATCCAAAGTAGTCGAATTAAATATCAGAGTTTAAGAAAAAAATGTTCAACAGCGAAAGTCTATATTCTCAAAGAGGTTCAAAAAATTAAGTAACGCCATCATCCATCTATTCGTTCAATAAAAAGAAATATAACCAATGATCACATGGAAAATTTTTGGTTTGTTGGAATATAGCATTTTTTGGTTTGTTGGAATCTCATGGTCTGACACAAAAGTTTTTGATCTCTTTTACAAGGTTTTTGAGTTGCGGTGGAGATGCCTTAACTAATTATAGTGAAGCATCACAGGAATGTAGTTAGTTTCTAGGTATGGCCGAGTGGCTCTATCCAACCTAATTAAAGTGATGCGAATGGAAACATTATAATAAATCATAATCACACCTTGAATAAAGCTATTTTTTTCTAGAAAAGGAAGGAGGGGGGGGGGGGGGGAAATCAACAGTAGCTCTCTTGGCATGAACCAAGTAATTTCATTAGGGTCTGTTTTTTTTGGTTCTCTTTGCTATAATAAAGGTGGGGTGGGAAAAAAAGGGGTGAGAAAATTTTTGAAAAAAGTGTAGATTTCTTACTTTTCCTTTAAATTCCAAAATGGTACATTGTTTGGTTGCTTGGGGTGAGAAAGTGGGAGACAAGTTTCCTTGATTCAAGGAAACTTGTCTGCTGATGTGGCAGCCCAACTTTCCCACCCCATGCCATTTTAAAACCCCACATATTTGGTGGGACTTTGTGAGAAATTTAAGAAAAGTAAAAAGTGAGACCCACCCTATCACTTTTCCACAAAACTCTTTCCTTTCCTTTCCTTTCCTTTCCTTCTCCCTCACCTCACTATACATGGGACCCACATGTTTTTTTTTCCCACCCCACCTTTGCAAACAAACGCAGCCTTAGGATCTTTGAGTCATAAATATACTCAAACTCTTGGATGTACCAATTTGATGAAAGCTCGCCAAACAAATCCGACGGCCTATATCACAAGGTAAGTTTATCATACTCAACTATGTATAATTACTTGTTTTCGTTATACGACTTATCAAAGCCTTCTGAGTAGTGCATACACTAACTTAATCATCAGAGGCGACTTTCTGACCCTTAAAATCGGCCCGCATCTAACCTTTTTTTGCAGGCCTTCGTTGGGCAAATCCAAGATGCATCAGATTTATGTCAAATAAGATAAAAAGAAAAATTATGTTCTAATTTAGTCTCAAAGACAGTTCTACAATGAAAACTTATCCAAACAATTTTTATGAAGAACTCTTTCAAATGCTCAGAGTTCATTTCACAACTGTGATCTACTTTTTCTTTTCTTCTTCTGGTAATTACTCTGGTCTACTATTTTTCTTTTGAGAAAAGTCCAAGGATTGTTGACACTGAGAAAGGGGTTGGAAGCAAGTCTTTTCTTAAGGACTTGAAAATCCCCTTTTTTCATATCACTCATTCTATTCTTACACTCATTCAGTCAATTATATTCTTCAAATTATGGAAAAACAGAAGGCCAAAAGAAGAATAGATAAACCCCCCACGCATCAGAATGCGTGATTCGGTGGTTTTCTGGCGTATGAAACAATTACAACATCAACCTTAGCGGGCGGAACAAGAAATGTGTCAGCAATAGCGTGAGAATGAAAATTAGGTAAGAATCCACCTTTCTTACTTAGGGCCGTCGATTCTATGCTTGATCATCAATCTCACATCTAGAATAAAATCCAACGGTCATGATTGGGGAAAGAGGTCCTCTGCATCAAGCTCACCATATAAATTACTACATACCATACTTCACTCTTTTCTAACATAAAAGAAATAGATCGTGCTGCACAAAGCTGACAATGAAAGGAGTATCTTCTGTATTATAATCAATAATAGCAAATTTCTGATGCTTCTTCGGGATTCCATAAAGAGTTGCTTCGAGTGTCGATCAAGTTTGTCGACCGTTGATTCTCTCTAATATTTAAATTCGAAGGAATCCAAAACCTGAAGAGCATTTCCTCTGCACGTTTTCTCTTCATTCTTTTAAAGCGGGTGAAGATTCCATCCTTCCTTCCTGAAGGTGTTGACCTTGTGGTGAAGCGTGTCAGATACCGTTGTTCATCGACGGTCATAATTTCATTGACCAATGCATCTAACGGCTGAAATATTATAATCACCAAACTCAGTGAAGAGGACTAGTATGTGGTAGTCACCTGGGGAGGCACTGTACCTGAAATCGAAAGGTAGTTTTTCAGTTTCTCTTCCCTTTTATAAACATCGTTTCCCATTCTCTTCTCATTCTCTTCTCATTCTGCATTCTTTTCTTCTCTGCTCTGCAAATTTGCTCTTTTGATTGGTAAGTGAGGGTTTTTCCCTGTTTCTTCTCAGTTCTATTTTTTCATGTCGATTTGAGAGATTAACAAGTAGAACAATCTGTGTGCATTTGCTTAAGTCTGGTTATCTGGCTTGATTGATGGTATCTGTTTCATCTCTTTGATATCTGTTTCAGTAAAGGGAATCTTATTTTAATGTGATCAGCATTAGATGATTTCCTTCATCTTCCAGGATTTCTTAATTTCTAACCGATGTGCTATGTATCTCTGTAATGTTGTTTGTTGTTTTTATTCTGTGACATTTCATTAATGGATAAGAGGACTTGATTTAATTTGTTTAATCAGCTCAACAGCTTTTCACGTATTGGTCAAATAACTAACATTTGGTACTGTGTTTGAGTTTTCCAGCTTTCGATGCTACATCTATGATCTACCTCATTACGTGGTTGTTATTGTTCATGAGTTTGCTCGAGTGACTAGTGTGTTGTAGTGTCTTGTTTGATGTTTCATTAAACGATAACTTGAATGTGAATAAACAGGTCAACATGGGAACAAAATTCAAGTTCTTCGTGGTTCCTCTATTCCTGTCGTTCCTTTTGTTACCTATAGTCTTCTCTGCATCTTCGGATGGATTGATTAGGATCGGACTGAAGAAAAGAGCTTTGAATAAAAATCATCAGATTGCTTCTCATCTTGATTCTGAAGATGCAAAATCAAGGAGTTTTTCGAGGGGTTATTCAAGGGGTTATTCCAGGGGTTATACCCGGGATTATCATCTAGGTGATGACCTTGAAGGTGCTGGCCCTGACATAGTTGCATTAAAGAACTACATGGATGCTCAGTACTACGGCGAGATCTCGATCGGGACTCCCCCTCAAAATTTCACTGTGATATTTGACACTGGTAGTTCGAATTTGTGGGTGCCATCTTCCAAGTGCTATTTTTCTGTAAGTTTTTACTTTCTATTTTATAAATTGGAGTTCTCACAGAATACTTAGTTTGAACGTTTGGAGCAGAGAGATTCTTATGATTTTATTCTCTTGCATTCAGGTTTCTTGCTTTTTCCATGCCAAGTACAAGTCAAGTCAATCAAGTACCTACAAGAAGAATGGTTTGTTCTTTCTCCCTTACCTTATCATGCTTTTGTGTAGCTTCATTCATTCATAATTACCTTATCATATATCAGAAGCCTATTTGACATGGCTGATTTTATGGTTTTGGTCATGGATCAGTGGGATTCCATACTTGAAAGTTGATTCACTAGGGTTTTGAGACAGATTCCACCAAATCAGAACTGCCAAGGACTGGTCTGACCCCTGATTCCTGTTTTAGTAACCTTCTCCATCTCAAAGTGACAGCTGTGGCTTTTTTGGTAGCTTGTGAGCCTTTGACTTAATTGCTTGGTGCATTGTTGGGAAAGCATGACTTAATTACTTCCGATGAATGGGTGATGCAAATATATTTTGAACGATATTACTGTCAAGTCTCACAATGTTCTCTTTACTTTTTCGTCTAGCATGGTAGTCTCAAAGTCATAGGTGTGCCTCTATACATCTATGGCCGATGCTTGTACTACTGTACTATTTCCTATCTTTGATAGCTTTCTTATTTATCAAAGAAAATGTTCTCAATTTACGTGTAATTTGTCTTGGTAATGTTTCCAACCTAGGAATAATATTTTCATTGAGCACAATTAATATTGTTGCATCCTAAATTTAGTCTATTCTTATCATCCTCTGTAGTTTAGCATTCTATCTCCTATAATCCGTTATGTTGAACAAATTTTGTTTAAAGAAAAAAAACCCTGGTCTCCTTCACAGGAAAGTCAGCTGCAATTCAATATGGAACCGGATCTATTTCTGGTTTCGTCAGCTTAGACAATGTCGAGGTTGGTGATCTATTGGTCAAAAATCAGGTAAGCTTTAAATTTTCATACAATGCCCAAGCTAATAGTTTCTTGATTCTTTGTGAGCTCCGGTTTCTCTTACATGTGAATCTTTTGCAGGAGTTTATTGAGGCAACTAGTGAGCCAGGTATCACATTTCTGGTAGCAAAGTTTGATGGCATACTTGGACTTGGATTTAAAGAGATCTCTGTTGGGGGTTCTGTCCCTGTATGGTAGGCTGGTTTTCTCTTTGCTATCCATTGTATGGCTACTTGACAAAATGGTGCATCATCTAATCAGCATTTAAAATTCTATAGAATGTGTTTTTTTATGGATGAATAAGATATCAATACCATAAGTCCCCAAGTGAAAGAGAGAGAAAGAATAGGCACAAAGCAGGCGGAGACCTGCAAAAGCGAGGAGCACAGAACAAGCTGCTTTCGGGGCTGGGGGAAGCAAAGTAGAACCAAAAACCTAGGTAACAACAATATGCAGGTTCTTTGGGTGTCCAAAATTTTGGGGGAAGGGTAATAGTGTAGTATGGATGAAACATCAAAGCAGATGGCAGAATAAGCACAAGACAATGATGCAGTTGGTTTAACAGAGATATGGAAATGGAAAAGGAAATGCTGGGTAGGAATGCAGTGGCTAAGGGTTTTCTAAACTGTGAAAGCATTGCGAGGGATGTTTGAACTAGACTAGAGGGGAACAAGGGACAATTGTGCCAGGGAGATATAACCCTTTGGGCTTTATGTCTTCTTTGGAAATTATCTGTGGTACTTAATCATTCATTCTTGTCATTATTTTTTCTTTTTCTTTTTTCTACAACCTAATTAATACCTAAATGTTTAATACGGTGAATATCTTTTGGCGTGATTGATTTTGAGCTGACAAACTTATGAATATTTAGGTACAACATGGTTGGTCAAGGGCTTGTTAAGGAACCTGTTTTCTCATTTTGGATGAACCGTGACACACAAGCGGAACAAGGTGGTGAAATCGTTTTTGGAGGCTCTGATCCTAAACATTATAAGGGTGAACACACATATGTACCAGTGACTCGGAAAGGCTATTGGCAGGTATGTTGTCCCTCATGTCACTTAATTTGATGTATATCTTTTCCTCATAATTTTCTAATTAATTATTTATTAATTCCCTCATCAGTTTGAAATGGGCGATGTCCTTATTGCTGGCAAGTCAACAGGTAATCTCTCTCTCTCTCTCTCTCTCTCTCTCTCTCTCTCATATATTACTGTCAACTTTTGAGATAATAAAAGCTGAAGAATACATTGTACATGAGGACACAATTGCCATTCCAAGAAAGAACAGGGTTCCAAGTGAAAGATATTGCTCTTCTCTTCTGTTTGATAGTGCATCTCAAGTGGCAATTGTCCTGTATAGGATAATTCTTATCTTAACTATGTCCTAGTGTCCTCCATGCTTGTATATCTTTGATTCTTCCTGTGTGATCACTAACAAATATACTGGCTTTTCCAGGATTCTGCTCCGGTGGTTGTGCAGCAATTGCCGACTCAGGAACGTCGATGTTGGCTGGTCCAACGGTATGTCGCTATCTTTTAGACTCATGATGTGTTACCAGAGATTCCATTTTCCTCCATTGTTGCATATGCAGCATTTACGCATTTGAGCTTGTGGCATAAGCTGTAATTGCATGGTAAAACCAGAGTCATGAGACATGCCACACTTTTACACAAAATGGCAGTTCTAGGAGTTTGTTAAAGTCTTGATTGGAAGACACATTTTGTGTCAGATTACACTAGAAATATAACTCAAGTTCTAAAAGCACGGTCCAAACATCCTAGATAATCACCATACAAAAGAAAAATTGGAAAACTGACCAGTATATATTGGCCTAGAAGTGATTACTGCTGGACTATTGAGCCCAATAGAGTGTAAATCTCTATGCATTTGCTTCTTGCAACCTTATCTTCTTGCTGGAGTATTCAGCCTGAAAAAGTGTATATCTCTCTATGCCTTGACAACTATACACAGGAGTATTAGATATTTCATTTTAATTTTTGCACCAGCTGTCCTTCTAGGGGAATAGGTCTATATGCTATTGTGGTCGCCAATTCCTTATTTTTATCATAGGCTTACACCACTCATACTCTTGAGTTTCTACCTACAGAAACTAGTGGCTAACCATGGTAAAGCACATGTACTTATCTTGTATTCTTATTGGCAGGCCATTATTACTGAAATCAACCTTGCAATTGGAGCCTCAGGGGTAGTTAGCCAGGAATGCAAAACTGTTGTTTCTCAATATGGGGAGCAGATATTGGACTTGTTGATATCACAGGTGCATTCAAGTGCTTCTTTTGCATTTCATACCATCCCTCCCATTCTTGATTCCGTTATACTATTGTAGAGGGAGAAATATGAATTCTGTTGCTCCTATTTAGTGCTTCGTTAGATATTGAAGCTATTCTCCATTGTCCAGACTTCCTCGGGAACTTACTCTTCATGTCTTCTTTTCTCTTCTGTATTTCAGGTGAGCCCAGATAAGATATGCTCCATGATTAATTTGTGTACTTTTGATGGAACTCGAGGTATCAGGTGAGTTTAAATTTTGCTCTGATATTGCTTACATGAAAGCAGTGTATTACCAGTTAATATTCCATCAATTCAATTGTTATTATTCTATCCCAAATCAACTACGGTTGGATTGGCTGTGCTGGGCTAGGGGGCATAGCACAGTGATTGATGGTCATATGTCAGAATTTCAATCAAGACTGGAGCTTGATTTGAGGCTCAGTCAGTAGGATGTTGCCATCTTGGTTGTATTGAGGTAAACAGACCCAGCAGATGCGAGTGATGCTGTCCTGAATGTGTGGGGGTACCGTGCTTGTCAAGAATCTGCTGTCACCGTCTGTTGTTGTGTTAACCCATCTGTTTTTTATCCAGCATACTTTTCTGATTAATATGAAAATTTTCAGTTTTTACCTTGAATTTTCTATCCACAATTCCACATATAGATGGGGTCATGCCGGTTGATATAAAGGTAAACAAATCCACCTATATTCTTGGTGTAATCTTCAATGTGTGGTGTACTGCACTTGTCAGTTTTAGTTGAAAAGAAAAAGCGGATTACTGGTTAGTGTGTTCCTTGAGGAGGTGAAAATGTGAAGCTTGGTATAAACGGTTGATGTACCTCCGTTCTCCAGTGAAAGTATTTGGTTTTGGTTTTATGTTCTCCAAGATTGAGAAAAGCTTGGCTGGAATTTTATAATTTTTGGAGCTCTAGTACAAATGTCATTTCAACCCTAGGTATTCAATACCATGTCTTTTTTTATCCATGTGCACTGACCATGGCATGAGCTTTATATTTATGGACTTCCTAGGATTCCATCTACTTGTTCCTACCATAATCTTGTGCCTGATTCTGTTTGAATGATGGATGTTGTGTTTCAGTGGTGGAATTGAGAGTGTTGTTGATGCGAAGAATGGAGGCAAGTTATCTCGTGCTAAGCAGGAAGCCATGTGCACTGCCTGTGAATTGGCTGTTGTATGGATGAAGACTCAGCTTCGGGAGAATGCAACACAGCAATTCATATTGAGTTACGTCGATCAGGTGAAGTAATAGTGCAATATACTCTTGCTTCTTGTATGCTAATTGGGAGATTGGCTAACGCCATCTATTATGATTCTTGCAGCTCTGTCAACGGCTGCCTAATCCAGTGGGAGCATCGACTGTTGATTGTGGTAGCCTTTCTTCAATGCCTCCTGTTTCCTTCACCATTGGTGGCAAAGCATTCAAACTGACTCCAGACCAGGTACTGCAACTTCCAGATTTGGGGCTCAATTATTACTGTTATTAGCATGTTAAGTGATAAGTCTAGGTGCTTACATAGTACATTACTTTTGGTGCTCAGTACATTCTCAAAGTTGGTGATGGAGATCAAGCCCAGTGCATTAGTGGATTTACAGCTATGGACATTCCACCACCCATTGGTCCTCTCTGGTACTCTTCAATCTTCTATCACTTATCTCTAATCTTTTCTAACTTGAACAGTTAATTAATGCATTGGTGAAGTGAGTCAGTTATGGGCAGTAAAGTAGTTGATATTGGACTATTCAACCAATGCTGAAAGTTAATGCATTAGATGCAGTGAATCGTGAGTGACACTCTTTTCTATATTTCACTAATGGGGATGGTGACTTGAATACAGGATTCTGGGAGATGTCTTCATGGGACCTTACCATACAGTCTTTGATTACGGCAATCTGAGAGTTGGCTTTGCTGAAGCTGCATAGACAAAATGCTGGTTTTTCAATTGCATCAAATTCTTCTGGATACCTTATGCATTTTATAGTTTTTATGTTGTGGCTCTGTGTGTGGAGGGTCTAGCCTGAAATTTGATGCATGAATGTGAACACTTCTGTATGTGATCTTTGTTGTTATTATACATAATAGACGTGGTGCACGCTCTCATTTCTTTAAAAGCTTAATTGCATGGCTGATATTAAGAGTCTTGCAGTGCCTGAAGTGGTGAAGTTTGACTGTGATTTTATTTTTTTACTGAGAGATTTTGAGAAGAATTTGGGTCATCTACACGTATTAATAGGGGAATATATATATAGCTGAGAGCTAATCAGATGTTTTTTTCTTTTTCTTTTCATAAATGCCCCTCTTCCCAAGGCAGAAATCTAACATAACAGGGAATGAGAGTGATTGGTTTTTTTTTTTGGTTGGGTAGAAGGTCCTTGGTCCTTGTTGAATCACGGTTTTAGTGCCTGATACCCAATTAGGTATTTAGTTGATTTTATATATGATCCGTATCAAACACATATTCCAATTTTTTCTTAGGAGAAATACAAGATTTTTGAACTATTTTTTTCGTACATCATTTATTAACTATTTTACTCGAAGGTAGTAATTGCTTGTTGAAAGAGTTGGGATTCTCTTACCAGGAGAGCAGATGATTATATTATTTTTACATCTTTCAATCATATATTTAGGAGGGTTGTGGAGTGCATGGCTTCGATTTTTATTTATTTTTATTATTATTTTTTTAAAATCTCCATTTCTCAATCCAACTCTTTGAGATTTTCTATCTTTGTTTTCTTTCTACGTGTAACATATCAACAACATTTCTTTGAGATTTCTGTTGTCCTTAATTTTTTTATTTTTTTTCGTAAACGAAAAATTTATTTTTCTATGAGCGTAATTTTTGCATTGCCTTTGAGAGAGTTACTTTTGATCCACTTTGTCATTGCTAGTACTTCGAGGCATTGGAGTAAGCAAAGATGGACATATACAATTCATCAATTTCGAAAAACGAAAAGCAACGAAGAATTTATGAAAATATATTTTTTGGATTGCAATAGGGAATGGAAAAAGCAACACAAAGTGTGATAAAAATAGATGACATTTGGACAAACAATCCACAAATGGCAGATCAATTACCACAGCCCTCAATAATGAAGTGGTCATTTGGGAAACTAGCCATAATTATTGAACTAGTATTGATAACAAAATTTGGAAAATATGATACATTCTCAAATTCAATGCTCCAGGATTATTTTGAAATGTATTCAAAGTTTACAGCTAATCAGGTGGATGACTGTAATAGAACCATATTTAGTAGTTGTAAGTGCTTCTAGTTATAATATTAATTCTTTTTATAAAAAAAGAAAAGAAAAAGTGTAGTGGATGAAAATTTTCAGTAAAAAGGATTTAGTATTGAGATGTGATCATTCATGGATTTTGCATTTATGCATTTCCCTAACAAAGAGTACTCTTTACACTCCTCGACGACATTACAATTACAAATTATGCACGCCCACAAATAAAAAATAAAAAAATAAAATTTAATAAACCTCACTACTCGGTCCCCGTAATCACAAAGTGTGGACGGTGCAGGCCTCCAGGCAAATAAAAAATAAAAATTTAATAAAATAAACTTCATCATCTTAACTCTGTAGATTCCTGTAATTCGTGGTCACACATAGCGGTCCCACGGTAAACATATTTGATGTGGCACCACTTGGTGTTGGAAGCAAGGGCACGATGTGAAGACCAGATTCACGGGCTGGGTCTACAAGTTCTTTCCATGATTTTAATCTTAATTTTGACCCAAAAAATAAAAAACTGTTTTTCATCTTAATTACTGTAAATGGTAAAATAGTTTTCTTTGCCATTACAGTGTACAGTTCTTTTTGGTATAAATTCCATTTTATAGTTCAAGTTGAGTCCAGTGGCTATCTAATATTATAGTACCCCTTTCTACCAGATAAGGTATCTTGAGAGAACTCCAGGAGAAGAGTGGGACTGGTAGTTGAGCTAGAAAGGGCACTTGCACAGTTGCACACGAAAGGTAGTTTTTCAGTTTTGCTTCCGCTCCAGTCTACTTCGATCTCTTGTTCTCTTCTCTTGCTCCGTTTCATTCATCGTCTGCTTTCTGAATTTGATCTTCTGATCGGTGAGCGACGCTTTGCTTTTTTTTCTTCTTCTTTTTCATAGTGTTTTTCTTGGTTCGATTATCGGTCTATTCCACAGATTACTGTGTTTTCTTTTGTTTTAGTTTGCTCATCTGTCTTGATTATTGTCTAACCTTTTCCTTTTTACGGTATATGTTTGATGTTTCAATAAAAGAGACGCTATTTGTTTTCCTTTTTCCATTTATGTGAGTAGCAGGAGATGATTCCCTTCATATTTTAGGGTTCTTGATCGGTAGTAGGTTTGCGTCTTCCGATTCTTCATGTTGCTTAGGGTTTTATTCTGTCAACTGATTTTCTTCTCTGAAAATTCTGTTTACCTCTTTTTAGCTACGTTATCAAGATGATATTTCTTTGTTGACTTCGCTTGAATTTCGTCTTTCGTTTTTTCCTTTGCTGCCGATATCCCAGGTCACGCTCACCGTGTTATTCTCTTCATGTTTTTCCGTTTAAATTCCCATCCATTAATAGAAATGTTTATTCCTATATCTCTGCTTACAGTTTCTTTAATTTTGAGTTTGTAATAATACATCTGCCTCAAAAGTTATTTTGTGGTTTCTTGTTCACGAGTTTGCTTGGCTGATCAGTCAACCTGATGTCTCGTTTGATGCTTTCACTGAACGATTGCTTGATTTGAACTTACAGGTCAACATGGGAACTAAGTGGAAGATCTTCTCGGTTTCTCTATTGCTATCGTTCCTTTTGCTCCCTTTGGTCTTCTCTGCTTCTTCGGATGGACTGGTTCGGGTCGGACTAAAGAAAAGAGCACTGACTCAAAATAACAGGATTGCTGCTCGGCTTGAGTCTGAAGAAGTTGACCCTATAAGTGCTTCTTCTATCAGGAAATATCATCTCCGCAGTAACCTTGGAGGCTCTGAGGAGACGGACATAGTTGAATTGAAAAACTACATGGATGCTCAATACTTCGGAGAAATTGCGATTGGGACTCCCCCTCAAAAATTCACTGTGATATTTGACACCGGTAGTTCAAATTTATGGGTGCCTTCCTCCAAGTGTTACTTTTCAGTAAGTTCTCTAATTTTCTCTACCTTGCTAAATTTATTTTGGGAGGTTGGGCAGAAGCGATTCTCATGATTTTATTTAATCGTGCAGCTTGCTTGCTATTTCCATTCCAAGTACAAGTCAGGCCAGTCAAGTACCTACAAGAAGAATGGTTTGTCCCTTCTCCCTTACTCTATCTTGCATCTATGCAGTGTCTCACATTCATAAATTATAGTGACAGCTGAAGCCTTCTTCCAGCTTGTGACAATTTGACTCCATTATTATGTGGATTATTTGGTGTCATGAATTTATTATTACAATTATTAGTAATGCGTTTCTCTTCCCAACTCATCTAGATCTCATTGGAGGCTAGTACTGTTATATTAAAGAATACATAGCCCCTCATTTTACAGATATTTGTCTCATTAGCTTTTTGAACGGTTGAAAATCATTTCACAGAGCACAATTGATATTTTCTTGTGTCCTAAGATTTGTTCCATCTTAGCCTCCCACATACGTCTAGCAATGTTACTCCTACAATCCTTAAAGAGTCTGTTTGAGTATGTATTTTTAGAAAAAAAAATCTGGTCTTATCCTTCACAGGGAAACCAGCTGCGATTCAATATGGGACTGGAGCTATCTCTGGTTTCTTCAGTGAAGACCATGTCAAGGTTGGTGACCTTGTGGTAAAACAGCAGGTAAGCTCCAACTTTTCATACAATGCCTAGAATACTAGCTTCTTAAGTCTTTGTCTCCTATGGTACATGCTTACCTCTGATTCTTTGACAGGAGTTTATCGAGGCAAGTAGAGAGCCAAGTATCACATTTCTGATAGCCAAGTTTGATGGCATTCTTGGACTTGGATTTAAAGAGATCTCTGTAGGGGGGGCTGTTCCTGTATGGTAGGTGGTGATTTCTTCGCTAGCTGGTGTGTTGATATTTGACAAATGAGTATATTATAGAATCATGATCCGTTAACATCTTTGATAAGCATGGAATGCGTTCTACTTCATGCATCATCTCTGAAATATTTGTGGTACTTATTTGTTGTTGGTTTTTTTGTTTCTCCTTTTGACACTACTTAGTTAATAATCAATTGTTTAATTAATTGAATATCATTTGGCACTATTGCTTTTATACTGATAATCTTACAAATGGTTTAGGTACAATATGGTTGATCAAGGGCTTGTTAAGGAACCTGTTTTCTCATTTTGGATAAACCGAAACCCAGACGAGGGGGAAGGTGGTGAAATTGTGTTTGGAGGGGTTGATTCCAGTCATTACAAGGGTGAGCACACATATGTACCTGTGACCCAGAAAGGCTATTGGCAGGTAGAGTTGTCCCTCTGGTCAATTAACATAATTCAATAGCTTTTCCCCCCTCATATTTTTCTAATCAGAAATATTTTGTAAATTCCCTTATCAGTTTGACATGGGCGACGTCCTTATTGATGGCGAGTCAACAGGTAATAAACTCGTGTTTGCATTTATGTTAAACAAACATAGAAATCAACCTCTCCTTCTCTCTATTTCCATTGCTTTGTGAGATGGTAAAATCTGAAAATAGGTTGCAGATAAAGGCACACTAATCATTCTCAGCAAACTAGAAATAAAAGACTGATCTATTTTAATTTTGCATCCCAAGTGGTACTTATACTGTATAGGAGATTCTGATGTTAACTATATCCTATTGTCTGCCATGGTTTGTATCTCCTGTGTGATGATTAATAGTTATACCTGTTTACAGGATTCTGTGCTGGTGGTTGTGCGGCAATTGCTGACTCTGGAACATCTTTGTTGGCTGGTCCGACGGTATGTTAGTCCTTTAGACTCTGGATTTCATATAGAGTTTGACATTTACTATAAAATTGTTGCATATTCATCATTCACATAGTTAATGGTTGTGGCTTAAGCTACCATTGCATGGTAAAATCTAGAATCCTGAGAAGTGCAATTGCTAAGCGTAAAATGACCCTTTGAGGCATGTCTTGATGCCGGTCAGGAATATGCAAGTCATTTTGGATTACTCTAATTGTAAATTTAGTTGTTGGGGGCATTGTTTAAACAACCTAGGTACTCATTAGTGAAAGAGACACCAAAAAAGTAGAACACTGAGTATTTGCAGAGAAGTAATCATAAGTTATATCAGGCCCAATTTATACAACAGAGCTCTATGGATTTGTTTAATGTCATTTCATCTGCAAGGGAATTACTTTACCATAGAATGAAGACTTTCAAACCCTAGGATCCTACTTGCTTAACAGAATTTTTTTCCCCAAGAACTGCAAGGGGGCAATTGCATAACTGTTGGTAGATCTCTTCTGTTGCAGTATGATCTTCTATTGACTTTTCCTCCCTTTTCATCTTCTATTTTCAATCTTTAGGGTTGTATTGCAAATGGAGCATTTGGAAAACTTTGATATACTATTATGGTTCTTGGTTGCATTGTAGTTTTACATTGGTTCCATATACAGAGGCCCCCACATCTGACAAAGGCTGAGGGAGTGAAGATAATAGACAGGATTTTGTGTCTTTTTAATTTTTAGTCTTGTTATTATTATTATTTTTTTTGATTTGGGTGGGGGGGGGGGTTTGATAAATTGCCCTTGGAGAGCTCTCCTTTTAAAACTTCTAAGAATAGTATTTCCTTTTTCAATTCATTTTAAAGATTCGATGGTGTATTGTTGTCGTGAAAATGCACACTATCAACAAGTAGCACTTCATACTTTTCTATGGTAGTATGACAGTACTCCATTATACATCATCATATTGCTTGTGAAAGTTCAAACTGCTCTTTTGAATGGTAAGAATTTCATGCTCATACTATCCTTGTCTAACTGAACATAAACTAAGAAAAAGGAAAAGAAATTAAGTGTGGATAGAGGACATTTGAAGTCAAGTTTGAATTCATGATTTTCATCTTCCCCATTCTCATTGCCTTCAAGCTCTATATACTCTTTTTTCTTTTTATTTTTAATCTAATCTCCTTCAATTCATGCTCTTTATATTTCGTCCCCCCTCCCACACTTCATTCATCGTTCTCTTTTGCTCTCTCTTTGCCTCTTTGGGAATTACTGTTGGTAGTTCGTGTTGCCACTTGTACATGTCTGTAATTTTACCCGTAATCTCTTGGTTTTCAGCAATCCACTTTGCAGCCCTTTGGTCCAGTTGTGTATTTTGCATGTGTTATCATCAAAACCTGAATCGATAATTTTCTATGTTCCCACCTAGTACTTACGTGCTTAGGCAACACCCTATAAGCAATATTTGGATCTTCATCCAAGTTGAAACCGGTGAAACCTTTACTTTGAAATTTATACTATGTCTTTTATAGTAGACTAAAGGTGTAACACAGGCACAAGGTTTCCGTGAGGCAAGGTCTGGGGAGGGTCATAACCTATGCAGTTTCTTATAGTAGACTGCAATCCTGTAAGGACTGAGTTGATATATCAGATAGGTTTCCAAATATTCAAATGTGATCAGAAATCACCGTTGACCTACATACCTGAAAGTTATTACCAAACTACCTTTGTAGACACTTTACAGTGCTTTTTGTGCACACTTTACACTGCTTTTTGTGCATGAAAAACTTAGGAAGAGAAAAGAAAAGGATGCGTCTTCTCTCTGACATAGGAGGAGAAGATATTTTTGTTTTAATTTTGCATTATCTGCCATGCCAATAGGTAAAGACGTTTACGCTTTGGTGGTTGCCGACTTTCATATCTACACCTTGTATTCCAATGCCCCTGAGTTTGTACATACTGTAACCAGTAACAAAGTGAGGCAAAGCTACTCAGTTCTGAGCCTGTTTACTATTTTCTGTGTTATCTTTGTTGGCAGACCATCATTGCTGAAATCAACCACGCAATTGGTGCCTCTGGGGTTGCTAGCCAGCAATGCAAGGTTGTTGTTGCTGAATATGGACAGACGATATTGGACTTGTTGTCAGCAGAGGTGCGTAGAAGTGTCCCTGCTCTTTTCTGTTTTTGTTTCCCTCCCTCCTTTTTTCTCTCCTTGCTCTACTAAATTTTTTTCTCACTTAGCTTACTTTAGCAGGAGAATTGTCAATACTGTTGCTGGTACTTACTACTATATGAGATATCAAAACTATAATCTAGACTTGCTCATACGTACCTTTTCTATCTTCTTTTATCTTCTTACAGACAGACCCTATGAAGGTATGCTCGCAGATTGGGTTATGTAGTTTCGACGGAACTCGAGGTGTCAGGTGAGGTTAAATTGATGTTGTGTCAGTTAATTTATTTTTGTTTTGGGAAGAGAGAGAGGTTTCCTACACTAGTTTAATGCTGTTAATCAGTTTTGTTTTTAGCACCTTGTTCTTTCTTATTAATTTGAATTTTGACTCTGGCTGCTTAATGGGGGACAGAATAGAGAAGAAAGAAGGATACAGAAGATAGGGGGAAGAAGGGAAAATCTAAGAATAATTAGTCTTGAAGAAGAGGAGAGACAGAAGAAGAAGAAGAAGAAGAAGAAGAAGGAGGAGGAGAGAGAAAAAGGGGGGGGGGGGTGGCTGCAAATGCACATAGCTCAAGCTTTACTTCATTTTTTTTATCCCATCCTCAATAAGCTGATTACAAGTGTTTAAATAATAAAAGAGACATTCTTCAATACGAAGACATATATAGTAGGATTCTTGGTAGTTTAAAACTAGCAAAAAAGTTGGTCTAACTAACTAAAAAACTGATCCTAGATATCCTACCTGAATTAAAAATCTAATTACATAATATGCCAATAAGTAAATAACAAGCAGGAGAAAAACACTTATATGAAGAAGAAGAAGAAAAGAGGAGAGAAAAAAGGGGGGGGGGGGAGTGGCTGCAAACGCACAAAGCTCAAAGCTTTACTTCATTTTTTTTCTTTCTATTCTATCCTCAATAAGCTGATTTCAAGTATTTAAATACTACAAGAGACATTCTTCAACTATAGTAGGACTCTTGGTAATTTAAAACTAGCAAAAAAATTGATCGTGCTAGGACTCTTAGGAATTTGAAACCAATTAAAAAACTGATCCTAGATTTCCTACTTCAATTAACAATCAATTACATAATTAGCCCAATAAATAAATAAATAAATCCTAAATTATCTCTAAAACTCCCACGAAAACAGTTCCTATTTTATCTCCTTCCAGCTGGACTTGGGGCCCGCCAAATATGAAAATTATCTTCTAGTTTACTGTTTGCGTTATCGTAGCGTGAACATTGACTTTTGGTTGTGCTGTATCACTGCTCTTGGGGCATGCCTGATGTTAGAAGCCCATATGCCAGATTTTCTATCAAGTCCGTGACATGATTTGGGACTCTTGACTTTATTGTGTATCTAATGGTATGTGTATCTTGAGATGTTTGTTATTTTGTACCATAATAGGATGTCGCTGGTGTGTTCTGTTGATGAGCCCTGTTTTTTGGTTTTTGAATTACATCTTGACATTTCTATCATCTGTCAATAGGATAGTGCTCTCTGAGCAACTAAGGTGGTACGGTCATATGCAATGGAGGTCTAGGGTTGTCTCCATTAAGGGAGAGTGGTATGATCATGGAGGAGAACTGACAAAGGGCATGCATGCTAGTTAGTTGGGTTGTGTTTCTTTCCCTTTTCTTTTCATCTTCCATCTATGGTAGCACATTTTCAATTTGTTTTTTCTCCTCCTTCCCATGACTCTCCTGTTATCCTTTTATTATTTGTTTATTTATTTATTTGGTGGGGGGGGGGGGTGTGTGTGGAGTATTCCATATAGTGCAATACATTAAACTGGGATAAGGTTGAGTTTGTTGCTATAATCAGGAGGAGGATACAAGGGCAATCTAAGTTGGTTTCTAGGTAAACATACCTAGCTGCTCTGTTTGTTGCCATCCTGAATAAATGGGGTACTGTACTGGTCAAATTCTTCTAGGAGAAGAAGTTAACTACTCTGAGTAGTATAACTCAATGTCGCTTGTTTTAAAAGAATCTTGTGTTGCCCAAATATTAGCATGAGTAATGGTTGGGCTTTTCTTTTGTTAGATATGTTGGCAAGACATTTTTATTGGATTTTACCTTGTGCTTTTATAGTCCATCAATACAGATAAGGCATGCCAGTTAGTGGCATGGAAAACAAATCCATTTTATGTTTGGTGCCATATTTGATGCGTGGTTTACTGCACTAGTCAGGTTCCAGTGATACCACAAAAAGGATTACTCGCCAGCATTTTGATTGGGGTTGTCATAATATGAAGTTTGACACAAGTGTTTGATGTATGTGCATGCTTTTTGAGCTTTGGTATTTTTTTCTTCCCGATGTACACTCAAATGCTTTTTGAGCTTGGGTTTTATTTTTTACCAGAGTTTTGAGCACAGTTTTACATGGATGCTGTAATTTTTTAGTCTGACAGAGTATCATGTCGGTTTTGTGTGTTTGTATTATATCATTTTTATGCATGCACCCCAACCACAGGCATGAACATAAATATTTTTTGAAATTCCTAGAAGTCCATCCAATTTGTTATTTGTCATAATATTCTCTGCAACTCTCTTCAAATTATGGATGTTTTGTTGCAGTGGTGGCATTGAGAGTGTTGTTGATGAGAAGAATGGGGGCAAGGTCTCTGGTATTGTGCAGGATGCTGCTTGCACTGCCTGTGAAATGGCTGTGGTATGGATCAGGAATCAGCTTAGACGGAATGAAACACAGGACTACATACTGAATTATGTCAATGAGGTGACGTAATGATGCATTATACTATAATTTTTTATATGTGAAGTTGGAGAATGGCTGATGCCATTACTGTAATTGCAGCTCTGTGATCGATTGCCTAGTCCAATGGGAGAATCAGCTGTTGATTGTGATAATCTCTCTTCGATGCCCCCTGTTTCTTTTACCATTGGTGGCAAAACATTTGAACTGACTCCAGAGCAGGTAACACAATAGATAAGATTTGTGATTGTCAAGTCATGTTAAGTATATATCTATTTAAATTGTTTTCATTAGTGTTAAGACGTTTGATTGGTATCCTGATTGGATGATCTGAAGGTTTTGAGTTGTTTATATTTTCTTTATAAGCAATGCAGGTATATTATGGAATTATTGCCATCATTATTGACCCTAGGCTCATACCATGAACCATCTTGCTTTGTTGGCATCTCATCTTTGTTAGTTTTTGAGGATCTCTCTTCCTTGTCTTTCGGGTGGGCGGGTGCGGGTTGGGGAATTTTAGCAGTATCTGTGTAAAACCATTAAAAGGTGAAACATCATATATTTTACCCATGGTCGCAGTGGCATTTATTTGAACTAAAGAAGCCTTGCTGGGTTACATTGAAATACATACACCCCAAATGAAATTGCTGTGCTTTCTGCATGTGATGTTATGGTTACTGGATAGTATATCTAAGTTTCTTTATGAGTGTGGTTCAGTAGAACGCTATTGTGTTTGTTATAAAAACTAACGTTTTCTGACTCTTGGTTATCATCAGTATGTCCTTAAAGTTGTCGCTGGAGAGGTTGCACAGTGCATTAGTGGATTTATCGCTTTGGATGTGCCCCCACCTCGTGGTCCCCTCTGGTACTTCAATCACAACTATAATACGTTCTAGTTTGAACCGTTCATGCATTGGATTACTTGATGTTTACTAACGAGGATGGTGACTTGAATACAGGATATTGGGAGATGTCTTCATGGGCCAGTACCATACAGTCTTTGATTACGGCAATTCAAGAATTGGCTTTGCAGAAGCTGCATGAAAATGGCGGCCTTTCAATCAAAAGTCAGTTTCTTCTGATCCACCTTACACATCTTAATAGTTTTCCTGTTGTGGGTGTCGCTTGTGGAAGATAGTGTGTGAAAAATGATACATGGATGTATATATATATATATATGGGTCTGATCTGGATCCGATCTCATCATCGTACTCCATACATAAAAAAAGATCGGTGCACTCTTTCCTGTATTTATATAAGGTTAAATAGCTAATGAGATCTTGGATGCCTCTTTTATGTGCTGGATACAAATGAATCATCATAAGCTGGGTATTAAATCATAGGTCTTATAGGGCTACCGAATTTTTTTTTGGTAATCTAGTCTTCATTCAAAGGCAAAAGCGGAGGCAATTTGAGTACACAAATCAAGGAGCCATGGAGAGGAAATTGGCCATGATGTCCTCCCATTAGGGGACAAGACCTTCCTGGTTAGAGAATGAGTATAAACAAAAACCAAGTAACATCATTGGAGTTGGTTTGATGCAAAAACAATGTCTTGCGACCCATCTCCCAGACCGAGTTCAACCGACCCACCACAGGAGGAGCATTGTCAGATTTAATCTCCACCCCATCCAAGAGCCTTCTGCAACTGGCCGTTGGAACTGCTGCGGGAATAGCCGATGCTTCACCTTCAATGCAATCTGAAATACGAATGAGCTCAAAAACAGCCGAGATAATATTCTTCCCACGCTCAATAGCAAGAAACCAGTTCCCCCTTTGTTGGTCTCCAATGGCAATGCTGTGTTGAAGCCTTGAACCTCTTCATTTTCCACCGGCTGATTGCTGCTGTGAGCCTATAATGGACACACATCGGGTTTACCAGTTACGTTCCAAAACTCATTATGGGCTCTTTGGGCATTTTCAACCACCTCTGGACTACGATCTTTTCTTCTAAAAGTGACTTCATTGCGGGCTAAGGCAAAGATTCCAACACACAAAGGCAAGGTGACTAAGTGTCTTGAGTCCTACCTTCTTAGAGGGTAATCGGATTTTTTCCCAATCTTTCAAAGCTCCTGCCAATGACGTCGATGACCTCTCTGCTGAGTCATGAAATCTAGTCCACTCCCGAACCACACTACTTCTGCATATGGACATTGGAATAGTAAATTAGCCGAATTCTCTATTCCTTCCACACTTTTTTTTTTTTTTTTGGTAGAAACTTCCACACCTTCTACACAACGGGTAGACTTGCACTCCACGTTGGGTTACCCGCTAGTCGTAGACTCGTAGCAATGCCATCTGCACAAACGGATTTTTATCCGCTCCGGTTCTGACACGGTCCAGTTTCCTACTGTTGACCGTTAGATCATTGACATCTGTTTATTCGATCGTATGGTTCTATTATTTCAACTCTTCCCTTCTTCCTTCTTTTTCTCTCTTGTTTCGGTGCTGCGGTCTCCCTCCTCACCTCCGGCCCGTGCGTCTCCCTCTTCCTCCGGCCCCTTTGTTTTGGCACTTGAGCTCGATCTGGAGGAGCTGGGCCTTTGGGCGGAGTGGAAGATTCTTGTGCTTGGTTTATGTGGTTTGGGGGCTGTTTGGGGTTGTTTGTGCATCCACTCTTCGGGTTCTCTTTTGTGCATGGTGAGCGACCCACTTGTTGGGGGGTGTTGTGCTTTTTTTTGCCTGTGATCTGTTTGATGACTAACCTGGCATCCAAACTTGAGAAACTCGGGGCGTCGCGTTCGGGGGAGTTTGGACACTCAATCCTTTTCTCTCTCCTATTTTCTTCCCTCCATCTCCATGTTTGCTGAAACTTAGGCTCTATGTGTTTTTCCTAGTAGCCCATTTTTATTCCTGAGGTTTTGTTCTAAATGGGGTTTTCAGCTTCTTCTTGCTTGCTTGTGTTTCGTTTCTCTGTTTTTGTTTTTAGATTTGGCTTCTCTTTCTTCTTCTGCCCTTCTATTTACTTCTTTGATTTCAACCTAGATTTTCATTTTGTTATGAAGGAACCCAACAACAATTTAAAGTTTTCTCTGCTTTCCTGCATCTTCGCTTCTCTGTTTGGACCTCCTACGGGTACTATTCCACACTTGTCGGTTGGTTCCACGACAATCCCACCTCCTTCCTACCCAATATCTTGGTCTCGTCCCTGGTTTCCGCGGTGGCCGATGGTCGTGCGTTGGTTGTCGGTATCGCCGGAGGTGGGAGGGGCCGCGCCCCCGAGGGGGTGGGTGGTTGAGTTGTTCGTAACCATCGTCGGAATCGTGTCCTGTCTCGGTCCGGGCGGCCGTGTCGCCGGGCGGTTCCTCGAAACCCTCTACAGCGATCGGGTTTGGAAACACTGAATAACAATTATATTGGCAATTTTCCCTGATGACAGAAAATCCTAGAACCCAAATGAAACATCGAGTTTCAGATTTGAAATAGATATACTATAAAACATAACTGAATGAGAACAGTGGATTTAGGGGCTGACAGGCTGGGGTTCAACTTCAGTGCATGGCCACAATCTCCCCAAGTGGTCGATGAATCTCGACCAATCATTTTACCTCTTTTTTTTTTTTTTTTTTTTTTACAGGTATGGATTGCTGAAAAAGTAAAAAAAAACAAAAATATAGAAATCGGGTGGTCAAGATTTCACCCTTGACCATCCATTCCATCCTCACCGTATGCAGCTTAATGCTGCGAGTGCGCAGCATTGAAGCTCCATCTCAAAGGCAGAGATAATCCCTGCCACTTTCAGCTGCACTTTTCTCCGGACACCCTATTATAAAGTTCACAACCTACTTTTAGCTGCACTTTTCTCCATACACTTTGCCCTAAATTCCCCAAACCTATCTTAAATCCAATACTAGTTTCTTTGCTACCCTAAATTCCCAGGCCCTCTTCTAAACCCTATCCCATGACTAGGAAAATTTCCCCCTAGAACCTAGACACCTTAATCCTATTTCTTTAGTTTGATTTATGAGATGAGGACCCTACTTTTGAATATTTCAGGTACCTGAAAGCTGGACTGTTTCCCCTTGGATTCTGACATTAGGATTAGTTCATAATCAAGGGACAATGTTGCCGAATCGCGAAATGTTGGGGAAAATTCAGTGTATCGCTCAAGACCGACTTGAAACCAACCTCTGAAATGAAATATACCAAAAGTTGCCAGGAATACATCAAAAAATTGGCTAATATTGCTGAATTAGCGAAATGTCGGCGAGAATCGCCGTCACTCTGCATTTTCTGGCAAGTTGTTCACTTATTCTACTATTGCCGCCGTTGTTGTTGTTGCTTCTTCTATGAAACCTAGATTTGAGGATTGACAATGGGAATCATTGGAATTGTTGGAGAAGGGAGGAAAGCATTCGAACATTGCTCAGACTCAGAGACAAGAGAGATGGAGATTAGTTGTTCTGCTCTTGTCGCCGCCGTTGTTGTTGCTTCTTCTATGAACCCAGATAGCTAGAGTGTGAGGATTGAGGAGAGGGAATTGTTGGAACTACTGGAAAAGAGAGGAAAGCTTCAAACTTTGAACCTTGCTTAGAGACGACTCATGAGTCATGGCCCTCACCGTTGCAACTCTTCTCCAGCACTGTTTCTCCATCTTCTCTCTCTCTGTCTTTGTGTCTTTACTCTGAGTACTCTCTCTCTCTCTCCCACTCTTTCTTCTTCTCTCTACAAAATCACCTCCAGTGAAATGAACCCCTTTTAACCCTTTTAAATATTGGCGAAATGTTGTTGACATTTTGGGTTTCGGTGGTTTCGCAGGCCACCGACTCTTGATATTTGCCGACTTTTCGAACCTTGGTCATAATGCCCACGAAACCGTGAACCCTGTGTTCTAAACCCTAAATAGAGAGATGGTTAGAGTTGAAAATTGGCCTCTTGGGCTTCGGATGGAGCTTTTTTCTCTCTTCCCCACTTATATTCCGTTTACTCGTGTTACAGGTTCAAATGGCAGGCAGGCTTCTTCTCTCAATCTATTATCTTAATATCTTTATGTTAACCTCCTTTTATATTTGGTTTATGCGTAATAAAGCAAATTTTACTCGTCGAAACAAAATTAGATCTTGTAATAGAATCTCAGTCGATCAGAAAAAGATCGAAATAATGATGGAAGTGGGGTGTGAGAAGCTCACATATGACTACAGTTCCTGATTTTGAGTTGTCCACGTATAAAGTAGTCAGTAGAGTGTTAGTTTAGTTAGGTGAAATGAAATTATGCGAGAAGCAAGAAGAAGAAGAAGAAAAGAAAAAAAAAAAAAATTGAGAAAAAGGAAATTATTGTTAGTGTTGCTTGTGTGCTTGTTCTTCCTCACCAACCTTCAAATGCATGAAAAGTGTGTATTGCTGCAAATACACACACGTCACACAGCCCATAAACCTCACTGTCCACAACTACAGATTAATATGAGTGCAAGTATCTATCTGTATTGAAATGAACCCTTTAACAGCAAAATAAAATGAATCTAGTAACTTAAAAAAAGTTAAGAAAAAAAAAAAAAAACCATGATGTATATATATACATGTTATTGAGAGAAACCAATGCCATTTTTTGTAAAGTTAAAAAAAAAATTGAAATAGAGTAAATTACAGATTGCACACTTTAGTAATGTTTAAATTTTAGGTTGCATACTTTGGTGCCCTAAATTATAGATTCCACAGTCTCAAAATTTCAAGTTGCACTCGTCACTTTTCATCCAAGATTTTGTTAAAGTTAGACGTGAAACATCTATATCTTCGTTTTTAAACCCACTCAAACCCAATCCTTAGGAGGGTTCTCTCTTCACTCATCTTCTATCTACGTCTCACATGAAATTGTTTTCCACCACCGTCAAAAACTATCAAACCCTCTTCCCAACAGCGACCACCGCCCTCGCCGTCCCTGCCAGAAAATTAAGCCTCACTAAAGCTGCAATAGAAAATACCCAGATAAATATAATTGAAGAAAACCAGATTAAAAATCAGAATATGATTGTTGTAATAGATCACCATCGCCTCCATTAATCTGAGTGCATATATCTATCCGTATTGAAGTGAACCCTTTAACAGAAACAAAATGACTCTAGTAACATAAAAAAGAAAAAGAAAAATTAAATCCAAGATGTATATACGTATGTTATTGAGGGGAACCCAATGCCATCTTTTGAAAAGAAAATTTAAGAACCCTCATGTTTTACTCTTCTGTGTTCCTTCCACCTCATTTCTATCTCAGTAGTTTTCTTTCCAATGGAAATCTTAATTAGTATTCACACGCCCCACTCAGCAAACCGAAATCTTTGGTTCCTCCAGCTCACGTGTCGGCATGAAATTGCTATCATTGTATCTCAAGCAACCGTTGCTCCTAATCTATCAAAGCTGTCAGCATCTCTTCTTCTTTTGACACGTACATCACCTTACTCTCTGAAATACTAAGACCCCCCACACATGACATGACACAACCCCAAGCCAAGGCCTCAAACCCACCCACCATGGCGTGGATCAGAGGCCGCAACATCGGCCGTGGCTCTTCCGCCACTGTCTCCCTCGCCGTGCACAGCCAGTTTAGTGAAGTTCTTGCAGTGAAATCTGCAGAGCTCTCAAGATCAGAAGTCTTACAGAGGGAACAGAGCATCCTTTCTCAGCTCAATTCTCCTCACGTAATTGGGTATCTTGGCTGTGACGTCACAAATGAGAAGGGTCTGCTCGTCTACAATCTCTTCATGGAGTATGTCTCCGGTGGCACTCTCACTGACGCATTTCGTCATAAAGGTGGAGGCAGCCTCGACGAGTCTGCAATTCGGTCTCACACGCGAGCGATTCTTCAAGGCTTGGATTACCTACACTCTCGTGGTCTTGTGCATTGTGACATTAAGGGTCAGAATGTCTTGGTTGGGCGAAACGGAACCAAAATCGCCGACTTGGGTTGTGCGAGGTGGGTCGAGGAGCGGCCTCCGGCGATGCCAATTGCAGGAACCCCTGTTTTCATGGCACCTGAAGTGGCTCGAGGCGATGAACAAGGTTTTGCTGCTGATGTCTGGGCTGTTGGTTGTACTGTGATTGAGATGGCAACAGGACGTCCTCCATGGCCGGATGTTGCAGACCCGGTCTCTGCTCTTCACCGGATCGCATTCTCCTCTGATCTGCCTGATTTCCCAAGTTTTCTGTCTTCGGAAGCGAAAGATTTTTTGGGCAAATGTCTTAGGAGAGACCCAAATGAGCGATCGACAGTTCACGAGCTTCTTACTCATCCATTTCTCGAACAAGATCGCTGCTACACGCAATTGAATTTGAAGCGAATTCAGAGGTCTATTATTACCTCTGCAACTTCTCCCGTGAGCGTACTCAGTCATGGCTTGTGGGAATCATTGGAGGAATCCGAGACAGAGACAGATGCAGAGCTAAAAGTTCACATGCACAACCAACTGGGATTTCAGTCTCCGGCAGAAAGAATCCAGCGTTTGAGGTTGATTGAATGTAAATCATCTTCTTCTCCAATCCCAACACTACCCGATTGGACATGGGACGAAGATTGGGTCGCAGTCAGATGAAACAACCACGCGGAACACGTTGTTCCAATGGGCCATCATCATCAAACCATGATGCCCACCGACGAGCTCTGTTCATTCCTCCGTAAACAGTAATAACTTAAATAGTAGTAGTAGGAGCAGCAGCAGCCAAGGAAGCTTCTGCTTGGCTATAGCTTGTAAATGTGTTAAGAGTCTTGCAGATGTTTTTGCTGTAAATTGAAAAACGTTCTTCAAGTTCAATTCATCGATCATCTTTTGTTGGAATTTTAAGTATGTTTAAATTATAAGATTCAAAATGTTTTTTGTGTTTTACAATGAAGGGTTAGAGGTAATGTCATTCCCTGTTAGATACCTAAATAGCCAATGGGTAGTCTATGAAAAGTCTTGTTTGAATGGCTAACAAACAAGACTTAAGGGAAAAGACATGATCTGGGAGGTACGTTTTAGAGATACCCTTTATAGGTGTCTTTTCCTCTTCTATATAAAGAGAGGAGTTGATCCCTAGTAACTCTACGTTTTAGCCTATTAGTCTCTTGGTTTTCTATCAAGGTGTGGTGTTTTTGGGTTTGTGGTATTCCTTCGTTCTTTCGTGATTCCATTGGGTGTATGCCTTGGACTAAGAGTTGTTGTATCTTGGAGGTGACGCCTGTCAAACCCTCCACTTGGGGCGTTCAATACCTTGGAGTCTGATATGTCGCCTCAACTCCCGTGTTGAGTTCTTCTTGTTGTTATTGTATTGTATTCTGATGACATCGGATGCATAGTGTGTTCCGATTTCTTCTTCAACTTCCAGACAAGGGTAAGATAAGTTCTATTTCATCTATTCTATAGTCTTATACTTGCTGCCCATCTATGATTTCTAACAGCTTAAGGTATTTGAATTATAGTATAAGACTATCGAGTGATTTGAGGCTTATCATCTGTGTGTTGGAATCAGATTTTAAGATCTTTAATTTTCTGTCGATGCAATGAATACTTTGGACAGTTCTTTTAGGTACTTCTTCAAAATCATTGGTCGTTTGGCTATTGCAAGTTTCTGGCTTACGTCGCTATTCTCTGCCTTCTTGTTTCATTTTTGCAAATCATAGAAAGACTATGGCTCTCCGTGATCGCATCTCTATAACAACTTTAGTTTGTTCTCCAAAACCAAGAGAAATCACGCCCAGTACTGTTGCTTCTCTGATTTTTCCTTGGTTTCTCTGTTGCTGCTAACGTTGTATTCATTCCCTTGGAATTTCTTTTTGGCTTGTTCTGGGTTTGTTCAAGTCTTTTGTGAATGGAGTGATGCTTGGTGGGGTTTGTAAATTAGGCGTGGGAAGCACACTGGACAGAGGGCACTAGTTTGTGGCGTTTGGCAGGTGCCCGGTTCTCTTCCAGATAAAATATGTAGAAATAAATTCCTAGGTAGGATGGGTGTTTAAATTGGATTTCAGAGTTCACAACTCTGCTGGCCACATCACCACAGTACCTTTCCTAGGGTACACTACTGTGCACCCCCTGCACAAGATCTTATGCAATTTACGTTAGATGAGTTTGCATTTTTTTGCCTTCGCCATGAGATCGAATCCCTTGGTTGGATTGTTCATGTGGAAGCAATGTTGTTCTCTTAGTGCCTTGGGATCTTCCAAAAACGGAAGCTGCTGCCTAGAAATTTGAGCAAATGGATATGCTCTTTAGTGTGAGACAAAGTGAGATCTGAATCATGAAAATATGGTTGAGGATTAGTTACAATTTGTAGAGTATGGTTTCCTTTCAGTCGAAGAGTGGCTTCTGACAGGTTAGATGTTAGGAGGTCTCAATTTACTATAATGGTGGTTTTGTGATTTATTCTTGAAAATGGTGACATTTCTGGCTTGATCTTGTCATAGATTTTACTTCACTTTTACATCATGAGTATTGGTTGGATTGGGCGAACATGAATATGTTATCATGCTTAAGCCTTTCATCTGCATTATAATGTGAATTTAACACTGCATATTGGCTGGACAATACTTCTAGATCAATTCTTTCAATTCTTACGTGAATATCATGATTGCAAGACACTACCCATAGAGTATTACATCTTGACATGAATCAGTAAGACTTTATGTATAAATCTTTGTATCTTGTTGGTCCCTTTGTGGCACGCAACTACGTTGCGGTGAATGGATAATCTCTATGATATAGTGAACTCTAAGTGGCTGCCTCTGATTCTTCGGAATTATTTGGAGAGAGAGTTTTAGGAATTTCTTACATTCTTAAGGGTTGTCGAAGCCAGCCACTTTTGTTGTAGTTTCATCTGAATTATTTAGAAAAGAAACAACTCTTGGAAATATGTATGCAACACCTCACTGGCTAGATGATACTTTGAATGCCTCAAACCAAACTCTTGAATTGGATGCCCAACTATGGACCGTATTAATTGCTTTGTGGTTATGCAACTTATGCTCAAGTTCAGAACTTGAGAAATGCCCTCGTTTGGTTGGCTAGAAATGTGCATAAAATTGAGAGAATAAATCCACTCACCTGTGACTAACACTGATTTGGAGGGGGACATCTCTGTTGAAAATTATTTGATTCTTCAGTTTGGCATTGTAATTTGATTAGTCAAAATGTGTTTTTATCAAGAATTAGATTTGGATATTTAATTCCAAATCATGAAGAATGGCAATTTATTATAAGATTGCAGCATGGGTATATTAGCATGAAAATATGGAGGGCTATAATTAGCCGCAAAAGGCATCATAATAAAAGGCTCACATTTATATATAAACATGATAAACCCAAATCATGGGGTTAATGTTTATTATAAAATATACGTGTAATTTACGTATTGAGTCTCTTCTTGAAAGAATTCTGATAAAATGGTTGACATTTATTTAGAAGAAAACACTATATGCTCTATTGGAAAGAAGATATTAGATGGTACATAAGCATTTGAGGCACCACCTTTACTTAAAGGTAAACTGTATATACACTTCTGGTGGGGGGTTGATTTTTGAATCAATAATATGGGTTCCACCAAGTAGTTCTGACTAGGTTATGGTTTTATATGCTATATGTGGTTTGATGCCCATGTTTGAATTAGAAAACTATTTACATGGAAGTAAATGACACGATTAGTGGAGGCATAAAAACATTATGTCTTCGATGCATATATATACTTTCAATAATGTGATATCAGATTTAAATACAAATGTCTAGAGAGGCTTACAAAGTATCGCTATAAATGTTTAGTCAAAGAAATAGTTTGACTAAAGTTATGTAAGTCTCGGATCACTAACGTGATGTCATCCAGGAATGAGCTTATAAGGCCCGTGTCATAGGTCTTGTGATGGACACCCTACCTATGTGAAGAGGTTTTATTCCCGAATTAGATTCAAAGGGTAAAACGAATCATGGAGGACCTGTTTAGTACTACTATTTTGCTCATTCCGTTAAATAGTAGTAGTCCACCACAATGTAAGAGGTTGAGCAATGGGCTCTTAATTAGCCTAATCCTACGAAATGTGGGGGTGTGTTACTGTGGTGCACATTGGCTAACCTAGTGAGTGTGAGGGTGTGGCCGCCTCGATAAGAGTTTTAGGCGAACTCTTTTAACACTCATGAGACCAAGATAGGGGATAGGGCCTAGATGTCCCAATTAATTATTCGAATGTCCGCGTCGCTAGTGGGATATGGATAGTGAACTGCCCTACATTGAAGAGGAAAGGTTCAAGAGTCGCTTTACCTCGAGCGTAGTTCATTGACCTGTGTAGGTTCAGTCCGAGCCCTCCACGCGTGTCCTGCTAAGTCTAAATTTACTCACGAACTCAATGGTTTTGTTTTGTTAATATTTTGAATCGTGGGGGATTGTTGGAATTTAGTATGTTTAAATTATAAGATTCAAATGTTTTTGTGTTTTACAATGAAGGGTTAGAGGTAATGTCTTCCCTGTTAGATACCTAAATAGCCAATGGGTAGTCTATGAAAGTCTTGTTTGAATGGCTAACAAACAAGACTTAAGGGAAAAGACATGATCGGGAGGTCGTTTAGAGATACCCTTTATAGGTGTCTTTTCCTCTTCTATATAGAGAGGAGTTGATCCCTAGTAACTCTCGTTACGCCAATATTGTCTCTTGGTTTTCTATCGGTGTGGTGTTTTGCGTTTGTGGTATTACCTTCGGCGTTCTTTGCAAGTGATTCCTTGGGTGTATGCCATTGGAACTAAGAGTTGTTGTATCTTGGAGGTGAGGCGCCTGGTCCCCGCGCACTTAGGGGCGTTCATCCTTAGGAAAGTCTGTCGCCTCAACTCACGTGTTCGGTTCTTCTTGTTGTTATTGTATTGTATTCGGATGCTCGGATGCATAGTGTGTTCCGTTTCTTCTTCAACTTCAACAAAGACAAGGGTGGTGTTCTTTTCTCTATTCTATAGTCTTATACTTGCTGCCCATCTAATGATTTCTAACATCTTTTTTGCTTCTGAAGACTTGATTTTGGTAAGATATGATCTAACTCATCTAAGGCTTTGGATTGTGGAGCACACTTAAAGGTGTCAACCCACAATTTGCACTAGGTGGAGTGAACAAGACAAAGTCAAAATGCCCACTGGAGTAAAATGAAACCATCCCCACATGATGATTGACCTCTTTAGGCCTTGAAACCACTTTTGTGTTTTTGAAATTTCGCTCCTTGAATTTGGCTAAAGTCCCTACATCATGTTTGGGTAGACTCCATCTTCTATGAATTTTGATTTTAATGGAATCAATTCTTTATTCAGTGGAACCATGCCGATCCCGATTGCCCACAAGCATAGTTGCATGAATTTTGTTTAACTTTATAATTGCATGTTCAGGTCGATGATGCTTTCTTTTTGTGTTGCAAAAATTTTAAGTGTTAGATACTTAGTGGGTCTTAGTTGGGATACTACCGAAGCCCTACCTTAGAAAAGTTCATTCAAAAATTTCTAACTACTTAGTCGGGATATTACCTAAGCCGTTTCTTAGAAAAATTCAGTATGTCGGTCTTAGTCAATATATTACTGAAGCCTTTCGTTAGAAAAATTAACTCAATTTTTCTAACTATTTAGTGGGTCTTATTCTTTTGCAAAGCCCAATGTCTTAGGCCCTACTCGGAAAGTCTGAAGCCCTTTAAATTTCTTGGAGATTCTGACATTTGCTACTGACCGCCCCCATTAAACGGTTTTGGATTTCGAAAAGAATGATTGTATTAATCATTTGACATTTGGTCAAAGCAGTGTTACAAAATGCCCGACCGAATGTGCTATATACCATAAGAGGAAATAAAATCTATTGATATAATTTATTTAGATTTTTTGCATTCCACAATCAATCAAGCTCTTCTCCAATTTCTAGATTTGTCAATCAGTAAGCTTCTGACCCTACTTGCTTTACGACCACATGCGGTCCTTCCCATGTTTGTTTTTCATATGCCTCTCCTTAACCTTGGTTGTCATCTTTGTAGGCCACTTCAAAATGTCTTGATCTTTAATTTGCGTTAATATTTCAGACTGTCAGGCATTTAGGGGAGTGTAGTCTGATCGATCGGGAGATCTTTGCTTTTGATTGGTTCACCCCCTGTTTACTCGATCATTACTTGTCCTCCCAAACCTTGTCTTTTTAAGGGGTTCTCTGCTACTTTTTCAATGCTTTGGCTTTAGGCTTCAATGATTTTCGATACCTCTACCTGTTTTTGGCACTTCTAGAGTAATTCAGCATACATGGCTGGCATGTCTTAGAGTAGGGTCTCCAGATGAATATGATGAGTAATCCATGAAGAGTGTCATTTTTGCTACTTGTTTTTCAAGATTCTCAATCTCCATTGAGACTTTGTTGAACTGCTGCAAGTAATCCCGAATAGACTTGTTCCTTCCTTGCATAATGGTGAAAATCTCCTCAGTTTCTTTGTTTGGATGCCACTCCGAAGTCGCCCTATGAACTTTCTGGCAAGTTCATCAAAGCTGACGATTGTTCCCAATGGGAGGTTTGAGAACCACTCATGTGCTGCCTCGGTAAGAGGTGAACCGAACACCCTACAAAGGATCTCGTCGAAATTTCCTACTACTACCATAGTCTATTAATAGTGGCTCATATGTGCAACCGGGCCTCCACTACCTTCAAATAATGAGAAAGTTGGAAGCCTACAGTTATATGGTATTTCATACTCAACGATGACATCTAGGAAAGGGATATTTCTGATGACTAAGTATATGTCATTGGTTTTCAGTTCCATAAGTTGTCCCAACTTTTTGTTTATATTTGTCAATTCCCCTGATCAATCTCAGCTACTTTGACGTTCGGTGTATGGACACTTCCTTTATTAGTTCGACAAGAGTTGTGGAATGATTACGGATTCCTCTCTCAAACCTTGTTTATATTTCTATGCGGTTGCTTCCTGATTTGTTAGGCAATTCATCTTCCCAACGATGGGGAAGTTCCCTCATTCTTCTTAATCTCGAAGGCCAATTAGCAAATTCTTCTCTTTCAGCACGTCTTGTATTCCTTGCAATTGGCTGTCGAAAATTTTGACCTTTGGTGGGATTCCTTTCTCCTTCCGGCGAATGTCTCCTTCTTGGTGATGCTCTCCTTCTCGTCTCTTGGGCATGGCTCTTGCTTCTTCTTGAACATAAGGATTTAGGTTCCTTGGAACCCCGATGTGTCTCACCATGCTCCTTAGTAGTGCCTGCATGTCAAGGAATTGAACCTGTATCTAGTTCATCTTTTGGTGGGTTTGATTCATGTTAGAACGATTGATCCTTTATTAGTTTGGACTTCTAAGCATCCACCACCATCAACTTCTTCTTCACCTTGCTCCTTGATCTATTAGAGAAGAGGATCTTCACCTCGAGGGGTGAATGAATTGGATTTTGATTCTGCACCTGTGCATTCTAGTTTCTCAGGAGTGATGATCTTGTATTCTCCATGACTTCTTGAATCGTTTTCCATAGACAACGCCAAAATGATGCGTCTAGAAATTGATCAACCACCAGAGTCCTACAAAGCAAGAGTCAGATGCGGGTCGACTCGTCAATCGGGAATCCATCTCATCAATAAGTGCGCCATTAAAGAGCTTTAGCTAGTTGCAGAGCTTAATTAAAAACTAAGGTAAAGGGAAAATGATGCAATTACCTCTTCTTCATGTTGAACACTAGCTTATATAAGATTTACCTTCAACTCCCGACTGTATGATCAATCGATAAGTCCTCCTTATGACCGTCTGGTCATAAGGTTTAATTCCCCAAATTAGGGTTATTGCACATTCTTTTCTTGGCACGATTGCCTATCCCGAATCAAGCAGAATCGCGATTCCTTGTTAAATTCTTTAGTGCTCAAGGAACCTTTGAGCTAATTTTTCGCTCTGGTTCTAATTGGAATAGACCGACCAGCCATGGTTCAACCCGGTCGGCTTGCCAACATTATTTTTACTTATAAATTATAAACCAAGGAAATAGGATCCTTAAGGATATCTATAGAAAATACTAAAATCAAAACATGATATTTATCATCACAATATGATTTTAGTGTTAGTGCTTCTTATGCATCGATTATTTCCCTGCCATGTGTATGCAATGCTAAGACTCCAATTAAACAATTGACTCCAATGTAGTTGTGGGTCATCTAGTTCGGATGGCCGTCTTGATTTCAGACACGAGATATTTGCCGACTTCCTATGAGTGGTTGCTTGAGCTTTGCTCGACTCTTCTTCTTGCCGGCAAGGAATGAAATTGTCGATTACCAATAAACATAAAAAAAATAAACAACCGACAAACGTGATGAAAGTACTGCTTTTTATTTTTATTTTTACTTATATTAAGTAGCTCAATGGCTGTCACTAACAATCAAATGGGATTTCAACACCAAAGCAAAAGCATTTGGCATGTTACATGCATGTTTCTTAGCTACTCATATATTTACTGTAAATTGAAATAGACATTCCTTTGCATTATGATCGATGAATTTGAAAATATCATTCTTGGAACACTTTTTATCCGCTTGTCTCTTTAAAAGAAGAATCCTTTTTATCCTTTTTATAATATTTTTTACACCCCAACCCTGTCTTCATCCTCCCCTTAAAAAAAAATATAAATATGTATACAATAAATTAATAAAAAAATATTTTAAAAAAGAGTTTAGTGGTCGTTTTTCAAACTAAGGATTGTATACTGAAGGAGTTAGAGGAACGAACGTTGATGGTCATTTTGTCATCTTGTATGATTGTGTAAAGGGACCAGATGCTTTCTTATGTTTTGCTTCTAAGAAAAAAAAAGTTAGGTGCCAAAGGAGTTTAACAACTTATATCACAAATGACCAGAATTCATTTGTCCACATATAGATTAGTTAGTAACTAAATAATTAAATAACATAAACACTAGACAAAAAGATAAATAGGAAAAGAAAGAGAATTGATATTTTAGTGATGGGGAATATAAATGGATGCTGTAAATCATTTTTTTTTTTGGAAAAATCATGCAATTATGAAAAGAAGGCTATAAGCTGGTTGTATATCATATGCTAGCTCCTCAAGAGCACAAGAGAGATCGATGAGGTCAGCATCTCCAAAGGTCGAGGGAGATACAGAATCTTGAATATATAAAATATGATTTTTTTTTCTGGTAGATTATATATTGTTATATTAAATTCTGGCTTAGACCACCGAATCGGAATGAACCGTTCGACGTGGCATTGGGCAGATCTAGTCTTGACTCGATTCAAAACTAGTAATAGACATACACTTTCCGGAAAGTGACTCATCCGTGGGACTACCCTCAAGATATTGCCACGTGGAAATGTTAACATGACGGCATGAATGTTCAATAGATATCTGAAATGTTATTTCTCGACAAAAGTAGTGAAATGACGGGTAACAGTCTGTTTCTAGCTGCAAGCGCGTTAGAGCATCAAATTATTATAGGGGCACTAATCCATCTAAATCTTCTTGGGGACTTTTTTTTACGATTTATCTAGGGTTTAAGGGGAAACACATCACATCTAAGGTCCACGTATGTCAAGATTACTTACAAATCTGGGAGAATGTGTATTTGGTCTTAAGCTTCTTCTGCAAGATCAGCGTCACTACCCTTCCAATTCCTCCATTTCAAATGAACAGATTTGATGGTCAAGGTTTGTCATTTTCAGAAAGAACTTGAGATTTATCTATAAAGACAAAAATCAGAGAAAACAGAAGGTAAGCCAATATTAGTCTTGCATTAATTCTTTTGCAACTACTAAAGAAATCCATAATTCATCGGATACTAACTCCTCTTAAGGAGGATCTGTGTTACTAGGTGATTTCTCATCTAACGAGGTGGTCCACTCTCACTATTTTTCTTGTTTTTTAGATTAATTTGAGTCATCCTCAAACCAAATCAGGCGTTGACTGAGCTTGGAGCAACAAATATGAATTAGGATGACTCAGGATTCACATCCTCTGTGATTCCTTTTCCTATAATTCCCTACGATTCCCTACAATCCCCTCATAGGATTGTGCCATGTGACATTTACTTAATCCAAAGGTTACTCAACAAACTAGAGTTTAAATAAAATTCAAATTTATGGATGGGTTTAAATAAAATTCAAATTTAGTTAAAATTGGATAACCATTCGATTACTTAAATGCCACATGGCATAATCCTATGAGGAAATTGCAGAGAATTATAGGTAAAGGAATTACAGAGGATGTGAATCCGGATGACTCCACTCTATAGAAAATTCCAAAATTCAACTTTTAGTGCAATCAAGAAACCCTCTTACAAATGGCAGCGCTCTATTTGTTGGCTTGGAGTTAGTTATAGTGAAATAAAAAAATTGAGAAAATGTCAATTCAAAAATTGGATATCCCATAAGGTAGAAAAAAAAAAAAAAAAAAAAAAGAAAAAAACAAAAAGAAGATAGAAAAGAAACGTTGATGTTGCTTGGTTGCTGCTTTGCTTTGCTCTCCAATAATCTCCTTCCAACGAATTGCCATTTTGAAAAAAAAATCTCCCTCACTTGGAATGAAAAGTGAAACGCTGCTGATGCGTGCTTCAGACCACCCATCTCCTCACACTCTGTCCAACGTGAAAAAGAGGCTTGAGGTGGCTAAGTGTGTTTAGTTTGCTGGTTTGTTTATTTTTCACTTTTAAGATACTCTTTTGGTGAGATAAACATTCAAATCTCACCAACCTCACAAGTCACAACACATTTTTTTTTCTTTCTTCCTTCTAGAGATTATATTTTATTAAATGCTTTAAGACCCAAAGATGTGAAGTAAGACTGTACTTAACACTATAGTAGGGATGGAGTTAGATTGGTTTTTCAAAGTGTTAGATCATGAACTTCAATATTCTTAATCTCATAGGATTTGGGTGTTTTGTATTATGTTAGTCTATGTAATTATAGTTTTTATTGTATTTATAATTAAAATAAAATTTGAGTCAATTATTAGTACTGAGATAAAATTATAAATATATTAGGATTAGAGTTTTAGGTTCCTATAAATAGTCTATGTGGGATAAACTAGATGAATCAATAGGAGAATAGCGGGTGTGAGAGTACTGTGAGGATTCTTGTAAATAGCGAAATTTCTTTTCTTTCTGATAGATATAGATAGGGTTTGTCAAATTACGTTAATTTTCTCTTGTATATTTTGCTTGTGTTTTTCTTCGTTCGTGATTGTGCATCCATATCCCCCAACAAGTTTGATCTCAAGAGGACAAGAGATATGAGCTTTTAATTCATGATTTGGAATTTCAAATTGCTTGTAGCCTGTGCATTGTGTATGGCTACTTTAACTTGATGCATTCGTACTTTTTGTTAATTTACTAAGACTATATCACAAGTCATCTCTTAGTCCTCCTCCTTGGCATAGGTAAAAGAGGATAAGAAAGTGGATCAGTGGCCAAACAAAGTTGCAAAGGCAACCCAGCTTGAAACAAGACCTTGACCAAATAAAGAAAAAATAAAGGAAGTTCAGTGAGGAAGTAAACTTGAAGGAGATAATTAGCAGTGATTCTTAGCAAAGGAACCTGCTTTCCTTTACAAACAACTTTGCTGCTTTACCCATCACATCTCACAGCTCACCCACTCACACTCACACACACACACATTCTTGCCAACCCATAATCCCAAAGTGAGAGAATCTGTGTTCAAGAGAAGCTAGCTAGGGTTCAAGAGAAGGGTTTTCTTGTCATATTGGTTTTAAGATTCCAATCTATAGAAGTGCTTTGTAACATTCATATCAAGATTCCAAAAGATATGGCAATAATTGAATTTGCCCAAACCCACCCATAATATATCCCAACATCCATTGTATATATCCAAAACCAAACACATAATTTAACATCTCTTCTCAGTTCTGACTAATCTATAATAATGGTGTACTTGTTTTGTTCCGTCCTTGTACCTTCCCGTGAGCCTTCATTGCGTTAATTCAACAAGCATCTCATGCGTGTTACACTGTTACACTCCTACAACACACACCACCACCAATATCAAGCTTTGGCACTGGCGGCTCACCTGTCAACCACTGACTCGTGTAATCTTAAGCAAATCAAAGTATGAAACGACCTTCCCCACTCAGCATTTCCTCTTGTTTAGACGCGTGAATCATCACAGCTCCTTGCAGGGCAACATTCCCATGGTCCCATGGTCCCTAGCATAACATTAACAAAGATTAATCTCGTCTTTGTGTTGTCGTCTCTAAACCCACTTCACTTTACTTGACTTCACCCCAGAGTCCACACACGTATCCGTGCCAGGCAATTCTTCACTAAAATGGAAGCTTTCGTTATATATATAGAGAGGTGGAGGTGGGTTTTCTCATTGCCACTCACAGATGGCGTGGATCAGAGGCCACACTCTCGGCCGCGGCTCTTCTGCTACCGTCTCCCTAGCTATGAATCTTCAATCTGGTGAGGCATTCGCCGTGAAATCTGTAGAGCTCTTGAGATCAGAATTTCTACAAAGGGAGCAGAGGATTCTTTCTTTGCTCAATTCACCTCGCATAGTTGGGTACCTTGGCTGCGACGTCACTAACGAGAATGGTCAGCTTCTTTACAATCTCTTCATGGAGTATGTCTCTGGTGGCACCCTCACTGAGGCAATTCAACAGCAAGGTGGTGGGCTTCACGAGTCTTCGATCAGATCTCACACGCGAGCGATTCTTGAAGGGTTGGATTACCTACACTCTCATGGTCTCGTGCATTGTGACATTAAGGGTCGGAATATCTTGGTTGGGGAAGATGGAACCAAAATTGCTGACTTGGGTTGCGCGAGATGGGTCGAGAAAAAGCCTTCGGCGATTCCGATTGCAGGGACCCCTGTTTTCATGGCACCTGAAGTGGCTCGAGGTGATGAACAGAGTCTTCCTGCCGATGTCTGGGCTCTTGGGTGTACCGTAATTGAAATGGCAACAGGAAGTCCTCCATGGCCAGATGTTGCCGACCCAGTTTCTGCGCTTCATAGGATTGCATTCTCCTCTGATCTGCCTGAATTCCCAAGTTTCTTGTCTTGGGAAGCGAAAGATTTTTTGGGCAAATGTCTTAGGAGAGATCCAAATGAGCGATGGACAGTTCATGAGCTTCTAAAACACCCATTCCTCCAAGAGGGTTGCTTGGAAGAGTTGAAATTGAATCGAATCCAGAGCTCTATTTCTGCTACTTCTCCCATGAGCATACTTGATCAAGGCTTTTGGGAATCACTGGAGGGATTCGAAACAGGGTCAGAAGCCACACCACTTTATATGGACAACCAATTACTATTGGGTTCTTCTTCAGATTCTCCGGCAGAAAGAATCCGACGGCTAATCGGAGATACTTCAACTTCTTCTTCAAACATAGCACTACCCGATTGGACATACGAAGATGATGAATGGGTCACGATAAGAAGAAAAAGTTACCTGGAACGCGTTGTGTCTGTGGACCATGATCAAACCATGATGCCCAGAGATGAATCAGGGGAGACCAATAAATGGTCAACAGCAGACTTGATTAGCGAGGAAGAAGAGATGCAGTTACTCGGACGAAGCAGCACGATTGATAACTCTGTAAATAATAGAAGCTTCAGCAGAAGCAGTGAAGGAAACTTCTCTAGAGCTTGTAAATCTGTTAGAAATGTCGATGTAATTTGTGATCACAGACGTGTAATTCAATTCTTTTATAACAATTTCGATTTCAAGGGATAACTTTTCACACTTCAAGAGTTGGACACCTGTAGAACGGTCATTCTGTTCAACAGCTTTGAATTCGAGTTGAGACTCAGAAGGTTAACCCCCATTTCCACAGCTCCAACGCGTAGAAGAAGAGTAAACATAAAAAGAGACTCGCTATGCGAAGTCAACCCTTAAACCGAACCGGAGTGAAGTTGATGGTCCAACCGCGTTCAGACGAATATCTTTTATGGGTTTTCAAAGTTACGGGCCGACGTCATTAGGGAAAAGACCGGCACCACCGAATGAGAGGTCATTAATTCGGTGCTCTTTGTGGTATATATAATAGTCTAAAAAGGAAAAAAATAATTTAGGAGAGACTTGTGGGCAGACAATGGAATTGAAGAACCGTCAAATACGTGTCTCAATTAATAAAATAATGTTATGCTATGGGCTTATGGGCTTGACCGACATTTTATTGGCACTTCCTTTTTGAAAATCTAATAAGGGATAAAGCCAAAGTACGAAAGTTGGGGAAATTTCGCCGATTGAAAGCCGATATTAATCGAACTTCGGCCACAGTGCCACACCCTTTCCGATTGAAAGCCGATATTGTCGCTACTTCTTTATTTATGCCAAAAAGTCACCGCTGCATTTTACTACCGTTGACCAGCATCTCCAGCGATGATGTAACTGAATTGTTTGCTCGACCTACTCCGCCGGAAGTCTCAAATTTGTTGCTTGCGTGTCTAGGTTTTCGGATTCATCTACGAATATCTGTTAGAGTCGCAAAACTTGCAAATCTTGCTAGATTTTTGTGATTAAAAAATGTTAGAAACTCGACCCACTTGTGAGTTGCCATTGCGAATTTTTTTCTCCTCCTCTCCCACTCTCCTTTTCGTACTCCTCATCCTCCTATCGATGTTCCATGTTCTGCGGTTTCAACCATTGATTTGAGGATTCGAAATAAAATGAGAGATACCAGCAAGGTTCTATAGCGATTTTTGCCTGCATTTCACTAGTTCGCCGGAATACAACAACAACAACAACAACAACAACAATAAGCCTTTTCCCAACTAAATGGGGTCGGCTACATGGATTCTTGCCCTCCAATTAGTTCTGTTCAAGGCCATGCTAGATACAAGGTCTAAGCTATGCATATCCTTTCTCACCACTTCTCCTAAGGTTATCTTAGGTCTACCCCTAGCTCTTCTAGTTCCTTCAATATGGATTATATCACTTCTCCGAACATGAGCATTTATAGGTCTCCGTTGAACGTGGCCGTGCCACCTCAAACGACTTTCTCTAAGCTTATCACTTACGGGAGCAACTCCCATACCAACTCTAATATGATCGTTTCTTATCTTATCCATCTTAGTTTTGCCACTTATCCATCTTAGTATTCTCATTTCTCACCGAGTTTATCTATATGATTCTTTTTAACCCCAACACTGCACGTACATCATAGCTGGTCGACAACGGTCCTATAAAATTTTCCTTTAGCTTTAATGGAATACGTGATCACATAAGACCCGGATGCACCTCTCCACTTCATCCACCCTATTTTAATTCTTTGGGAAACCTCATCTTCTAAATCACCTCTTTTACTTATGATTGAACCTAGGTACCTAAAACAATCACTCGAGGAATCTCTTTATCGTCAAGTATCACCACTTCATCATCTCGCCTGATCATGACTAAAGTTACAAACTAGATATTCTGTCTTCGATCTACTAAGTTTAAAGCCTTTTGATTCCAAAGCTACTCTCCATGATTCTAATTTGGTATTAATCCCCACTTGGGTCTCATCAATCAACACAATATCATCCGCAAAAAGCATACACCAGGGGACCTCATCTTGAATGTCTTTGGTTAATTCATCCATTACCGTGCAAATAGATATGGGCTTAAAGTTGACCCTTGATGTAGCCCAACTGTTATCGGGAATTCATTACTTTGTCCCCCCACTTGTTCTAACACTAGTCACCGAACCATCATACATATCCTTAACTATATCTACATATTTACTTGCAACACTTATTTTCTCTAGTACTTGCCAAATTAACGCTCTAGGGACTCTATCATAAGCTTTTTCTAGGTCAATAAATACCATATGAAGGTCTTTCCTACATTTTCTATACCTTTCCATAAGTCTCCTAATTAAGTAAATAGCCTCCGTTGTAGATCTTCCCGGCATAAACCCAAATTGGTTCTCCGTAACTGTAGTTAAGTGTCTCAACCGGGTTTCAATTATTCTCTCCCATAATTTCATCGTATGGCTCATCAATTTAATACCTCTATAGTTATTACAACTTTGAATATCTCCTTTATTTTTGTAAATTGGAACCACAACACTTCTCCTCCAATCATCTGGCATTTTCCCTATGCTCATAATCTTATTAAACAACTTAGTCAACCAAACTAGTCCATGGGTTCCTAAGCTCTTCCATACTTCAATTGGGATTTCATCAGGACCTTGTGTCTTGCCGAGTTTCATCCTCCTTAAAGCTTCTTTTACTTCGGACATTGAAATTCTACGTATATAAGTTCGGACACCGTGCCTTGGTGAAAAGTGTAATCGTCCAAACATAAGTGCTTGAAGAATGCTCATTTAGTAAACTAGAGAAATAGGTTTCCCATCTTTTCTTAATATCCTCCTCACAAACTAATACTTTACCATCTCCATTTTTAATACATCTAACATGGTCAAGATATCTACTCTTCCTATCCCTCATCTTAGCTATCTTATAAATAGATTTTTCCCCTTCCTTTTTGCCCAACTTATTGTATAACTCTTCATACTTTCTTTCCCTTGCTTTTCCCGCAATTTTCTTAGCTTCATTTCTATCTAACCTATACCTTTGAAGATCCTCAACATCCTTAGTTCTTTGCCATGTCTTAAAACTAGCTTTTTTATTCCTAATGGCAGCTTGAACCTCACTATCCCACCACCACGTCTCTCTATAACAATGGATCTTTCCTTTTGATTCACCTAGAACATCTTTAGCCACCTTCTTAATACACATAGCCATCTCATTCCACATTGCATTGGTATCCCCTTTAAAATCCCATTTTCCTTGTTTGACTACTTCATTAACAAAGGATTTAGAGTACTCTCCTTTCAAATTCCACCATCTTATTCTGGGATAGTTTACCTGTGACACCCAGCCCAAATCTAGCCCGAAGACCCGATCTGTTTTGGGTGAAGTCGGGTTTTATTTAATGTTGACTTTGAAGTTTGACCGTGATTTCAGTTTTTCTATCTTTGAAAATCTTAGGAAGATGTCTTTGTGGGCCATCTCAGTAGAAGATATGGTGTTTGACCCAAAACCCATGGATATTGATGATGGTGTTTCCTTATGGAAACCTTACTTGATTTGGTGTTGAACTATTTATTTGTGAAGAAGAACTTGGTTGATGAACCTAAAGCTTAGTTGGACCTAGTTTGAAGACTTCCCTCCATACTAGGTAAGTAGTACGATGTATTGAAAGAAGCCCATCCAAAAATATTGAAGTTTGGCCCATTAAATCCTTTGTTTTGAATAAGTCTGTCAAGGCGTGGCATTTTGGTAAATATCTTTTTGAAGGTTTTCAAAGCTTTATTTCTTTTAATTTCGTGGTAAACTATTCCCACCATGTTTCTAAACCTCTTGATAGCATGGGATCGACCTTTGAACTTCCTCTTTGGCAACCAATCAACCAACGGGGTCGGTTTGTCCTTCTAACCCTAGTAACTCTTGACTCTTTGTGCTATTTAAGGGGGAACTCCATGTGTTTCACTCTCAATCTTTTCTGCCTTGGGAGAACGTGGGAAGATCCCTAGAACCTCTCCTTCGGCCAAGAAGATCCCAGCATCTGTTCTTTCTTCATCTTTCTCTTCTAGTTGGTTTCTTCCTTCTTCTTTAATTCATTCTTTCTTCTCTACTTCGGTTTCGATCTGAAGGGTATTACACTCTGTAATGACCTCTTCTTTAATTCTTTTAACCCTAAAGTGAATCCCCTAATTCACTCTATGATCTTGAGCCATTCTGATCCTTGATTTGATTCCACCAAAGCTCTTAATGATACTTTCCCTAATTTCCTACATATCTTTATTATTGTGGAAGGTCTCATATCATTACCATGACCTTCCCTTGTGTCCTCTGTTGAGGAGTTGTCCTTGTTTTTCTTTGGAACAATTGGCAACCCTTTTATTTTCTATTAATTCATTGGACCCTCCCCAAAACCTTTCTTGATTGTAAATCCTTTTTTCTCTTTCCCTTGGTGATATTTGTGTTTACCTAACTTGATCACTATATTTTCTTCATGATCCATGTTTAACCTATTAGGATTTCTAATTATTCTTTCTTCTTCTTGTTCTTTTTGAGATCGGAAGATGTGCATTCTTGCCCATCTATTCCATGATCTCATTCTATTCTTTGAGATCTATGATCATCATCATGATCTTACCCTAGCTAATAGATTCTTGAACCTTAACCCTAACCCTTGAATGATCTTTCTCGAAACCTCTTGTAACCTTCCATGTCAAACCTCTGGGTATTTTCTTTAACATAAACTATTTCCTATGTTTCTCTTTTTTCTTGATAACAATCATTCCCTCTCTTTCCGTGATCTAACCTTTTCTGGCCTGTGTTATGTGACCCTAACCTCTTTGTTCAAACCTATTATGATTGATTTTTCGACTTGTCTCCCCATGTCTTCATTTGGTTTTGTCTTTCTTCCCCCATGAGCACACCCTTGTTGCATATCTCTTCTTGGCTTTTCCACACCCCTTCCCCTTCCTTTGCCCTCTTTTGCCCCCTTTCTTTATCTCCCTCACCCTATTACGCTTTTTTTCTTCTTTTTCTCCTTCTCTTCTCTTTCTTTTGATTACCTTTTCTCTTCTTTCTTTTTCGTTTTGATCTCCATCCATTCTCTTCTTTTAACCTCTTTGTTTGACCCATCCCCTTTTTGTTGTGTTCCCAATTGTTTGTTTATCTCCTTTTCATTTCTTTATCCTTCCCTCCCTTTTTTTGTGTCCCATCGATGTTTTATAAATCTTTGTTAATTCTGGTTTCTTTTCCCCTTGTTCTCTTATTGCTTGATTACTGTCTCCCCTTTCTTTCTTTTGTTCTTCCCTCCTTTGTCCTTCTTCCCCCCAGCCCCTTTTCTCTTTTTTTTTTTTTTTTACTCTTCTCTTTCTTCTTGTCCCTTCCTGGTTTCTCTTTCTAAAATCTTATAATAGTTTTTGGATTGCGTTGACTTCTACTAATTCTGCTGCTTCTTTTTTTGCTTCTTCTTTTCCTTTCTTTTCTTTCTTTGTCTTCTTCTTTTTAGCTTTCTTTTGTTCTTCTTTTTTTCTTTTTCTCTCTTTTATGTATTCCCTTCTTTGCGTGATTGTAGTGTGTTTTGGGGGTTTCCTTTGGTATCTTCTTGTATCGCTTGGGCCATGCCCTGTCTCCCCTATCATGATTACTTGATGACATCTTGGAGTCTGTTCTCTTCCCCTGCTTTCCCTTTCTTCTCCTCTTCTCTTGTTTCATCCCTCCTCCTCCTCTGGTCCCTTTGGTCTGTTGGTGGTTGCTTTTTTGCTCTGACTTCGCCCTTCGGTCTGCTCCCCATTTGTGGATGACCTGGTTGGTGTCCCGGTTCCTGTTCTTCTCCTGGTTCTCCCTTTTGTCCTTTCCTTCTTAGTTGTTACCATTTGACCTTCTTGGTTCCCCCCCCCTCTTCTTCTTGGTGTTCTTCCCCCCACTTTTGCTTCTTCCCCTTTGCCTCCCTCTCCTCCTTCCTCTTCTTCCACTTTTTCTTCTTCCTTTGGACTTCTTTTCTTAGTAGCATTCATATTTCTGCATATCATCCATATCATTTCATATGTGCATTCGTGGATTGTGTTGACATATATATGAGAATTGCTTGTTCCTTACTGAGTTCGTTGGAACTCATTCCTTTCATTGTATGTATTATATAAACTGTACAGATGGTTGCACAACGTCGGAAGTTGGAGATGATTCGTATGAAAGAGCCTTCTCGTTTGAAGCTGATGTGGCACAGACAGTGGTACATGGACTTGCAGAGCATGAAGCCTCCTGAAGATGAAGACTATTTAGTTACTTATTTTGCTTCCGCTGAACTCGATATTACTTTTGATTCTTGATCTTCCTTCTTTCGTTCGTTCTTGGATTTTTTATTGGAGTATTTGGACTCCTGTAACCTTTTTATTGATTATTGTACTATTCTTGCTCTTGATTCATGTATTTGTATTTATTATTATTGATAGACTAAAACCATGGATCCTGTGACGGATCGCACCCACGGGTTGTCGGGCGGGTAACTCGGGCCTGGCGGGCGGGGTGTGACATTACCTTAGACCTTTTATGTGTTCTTGGGACTAAGCACATATCCAAGACCACAAGTCTATGTTGTGCAAGTTAAGCTTTCCCCGGTATCACCTTGCAATCCTTGCACAATAATCTATCAGTCCTTCTAGTTAGGAAGAAATCTATTTGGCTTCTATGCTATCCACTTTTAAAGTAATTAAATGCTCATCTCTCTTTTTGAAGTAAGTATTTATAATAGATAGATCAAAAGCAGTAGCAAAATCCAAAATTGAAATCCCCTCGTCATTCCTTTCTCCAAAACCATAACCTCCATGAACACTCTCATATCCTCTTTGATCTTTTCCAATATGTCCATTTAAATCACCTCCTATGATAATCTTTTCTCCTTGACGAATTCCTTGCAGTAATCCACCCATATTTTCCCAAAATTCTAGCTTTAGACTTTCATCTAGTCCTACTTGAGGTGCATATGCACAAATTATATTTACGAACTCTTTCTCCATTACAAGCTTGATAGCAATTATCCTATCACCCACTCTTTTAACATCCACCACATCATTTTTTAAATCTTTATCCACTATTATACTCACTCCATTTTTATTTGTTTTATCCCCAGTATACCAAAGTTTAAAGTCATCCAACTCTTTGGCTTTTTTACCCCTCCATCTAGTCTCTTGAATGCAAGCTACATTAATCCTTCTTCTCCTCATAACATCTATCAATTCTAAGCTCTTACCAGTTAGAGATCCTATGTTCCAAGATGCCAATCTAATCCTATGCTTATGGACTAGCTTCTTTACCCGCACTCGTCCACGGCGCGGGAACCCTTGCCTACTTATCACCGCATCCGGGCGCCGATGCGACGCGTCGTTCACAGGGGACGCCCTAGCTAACCCTTGCCCACTTATCACTACACCCGGGCCATAGTTCGCCGGAATATTGCCAAAAAATCAACGATTTTCTGAGCGATTGTTGGAAAATATCGGTTTTTAGTAAGAAACAATCTCAATGGGAAAAATAGTTGAATGATTTCATATGAGAGAACCTCAAATATATAGGCAGCATACATCCCATGCTGTTAGACAACTATGAACAATAAAAGAAAGATATAAAACATAGAAATACAATACATGGAAATGTTTGCATGTAAATATAATACATGGAAATGTTTGTATGGAAATGATTTAATAGAGAAACCTAATCAAGCCAAAGCCAAATTAGGATATTGATGAAATGGAAGGATGAGATGGTATGGAAAGAATTCAAATGTAAAGAATGATGAATGGAAGGAATTCAAATGAGAGGAGTGATGAATGGAAAGAATTCAAATGAGAAGATGAAATGATATGGAAAGAATTCAAATTAGAGACAATTAGGGAAATGATGAAAAATCATCCTTATCACGCCTAATAGTTTTTTGACAGCCTTTTTGTTTGCCACCCACCGAACCCGGCAAATTTTGCCATTTTTTAGGCAAAATCACCTAAGGGCCTGTTGGTTGCGATCCGATTTCAAATTTCGGTTCACAATGGGAGATTTTCCGTTTGGTTGTGTGAATCCCTAGATTCTGAATCTAGAGTTCACATTTTACACAACGGTCGAGATTTATGGGTAGAGGGAAATCCGGTTCACATTCAATAAATATTTTTTAGGAAAATCTAGAATTTCATTCCAAAAATTCACGTTAATTTCGAATCATGATTCTAGAGATTTGGCGGTTTGAAATCTCTAAATTTTGTCTCGCTCGTCCCGGCCCTAAATGTTTTATCTTGAATAGAATATTTCGGTTTTGAATTGAGCCAGAAAAAAAATACACACACAATACAACCAGATTAATCAAATGGAATAGCAGTAACAGAAAGGGTGGTGGGAGGCAGAAAAATGACCACAATCATTCTTTGTTGCATAGAATGCAAGTAGATCTGCTACAAAGTTGCCTTCCAGTGTGTTGAAAGATTGGAGTAGATTGATGATGGTTTTGCTATTACTTTCAATGATGATATTCATCAGTTGTAATTCCAGTGCATAGCCTACAACCCACTTGACTGTTGTGGCTTCAGCTTGCAAGTTATTAAGGTTTCCTTCATGTTGTGAGAAATAGAATATGACATTGCCATCTATAAATCTCTTGCTTTACCACTCGCGAACGAGCTTGAAAAGAATTGTCTTCAGCTTTATATGCTCCATCTACATTAATCTTAATAGTTCCAGAATTCAATGCCTTCCATGAATTGTGCTGAGCCTTCTTGTCCCTGTTTGTGGAGTTTGATAGCCCACATGCTGCGCGCAGTCATCGTATTTGATAACCACCATACCTGTTGCTGTTGAGCTTACCTTACAACCCTATTATGAGCAGGGTTGTTTACTGAGAGCCAATGCAAATAAACTACTGTGAAATAACGTGTCATTAAAATCCTTTCATATGAGTCTTTGATGAATGATTCTAATCCAGTTTGTGAGTTGATCAATAAGATCCATGCTATGGATCAACCAACACTCAAGAGGACTTAGCCCAAACCTGTCTTGCATTTGTATAAGCCTTTGTTTTAGCAGATCCTTCGCTTTAATGAGTAATTATTTCCACCCACAAGATGAGTTGGGAGTCGCTGAGGCTTGGAGGAAGTGGCATGATTTGAAATATTTCTCTTTCATCATCTTGCTCCAAAGAGAGTTCCCTGAGTTCAGAAGTTCTCAGGCTTTGATCTTGACTACCAATGCCATATTCATGCTTTATAGATTCTTCAAATTGAGCCATTTCTTTTTGAGAGGCAAATTGTTTTCCAAGTAAAGGTATACACATGGGATCCTTCCCCATTGGACCACAAGAACTTTCTATTGGCTGCTTCCATTTCTGCTAATGTTGATTTGGGGAGAATGAAATATGGCATAAAGTGAACAAGAAGGGCTTGAGCTAAAGATTGAATCAACACAGTTTTACTAGTTATGCTTAACAGTTTTGCATTCCAACCTTGGAGTTCAAAGTTGACTCTCTGAGTAAGATTATGACAATGATTTTCCCTCAGCTTTCTGCTAATAGAGAGAATTTCCAAGTGGATGTCTAACTCCCAAGTACGAGTGATATGGAAATGATCTGAGAGGAGTCTTCCAGTTTGGTTTGAAGTGTTTTTGCTACAGTGAATCTAGTCTGTTAGGTATTAAGTTGCTGTCTAGAATACATAAATATTGGTGGATGATCTTTTGAAACTGATAAGCTTCTCTATGTGTTGCTTGATCAAATAGAATGAGATCATCTGCAAATGCCAAGTGGGAGATGCTCTCTCCACTTTTAGCTATCTTAATCCCTTTGATGTTTTTTTCCTGATTTTAGCATGCTCAATATGGCTTGATAGGACTTCTGCACATAACACAAATTGTAATTCCCCCATTTTTGGCCTAACTGTGGGCATTTGGTCAACCCGAATTGGGAAGGAACGAGAAGGAGAGAGCTGCTCAAGGGTAGGTGTAGAGTTCATTAGAGACCAAGGGGAAGACATTATGACCAGCTGGTCGATGGTTAACAAGTAAATTAAAATGGTAATTTTGGGGCTAATGACCTATGGGCAACCCCAACCCTAATACGAATGGGTGTGTTCATTTCATGGGAATCATAGTGGGAGGTGGCTAAGGAGAGAAGAAGGAGAGGATCGAGCTCAAGACTCAGGGTTCTCCAAGCTTTATTGGGGGTTAAGAACTACTCATGATTTCGCTTAGTAAACACTATAGCAACGTGAATCTTAATCTCCTTGATCATCTACATAATTTTGTTCCATTTGACCCTGTGGATATGGTGGAATCAATGCTTGGAGGGAAAAGTTTTCATAAACTTCTCCAAGCTTTATTGGGGGTTAAGAACTACTCATTTCACTTAGTAAACACTATAGCAAGGTGAATCTCAATCTCCTCGATCTATCTATTCATATAATTTTTGCGGTGTAACATCCCCACGGGTATTCAGGTAGATCAGATCCGATTGGGTTGGGTGTGACAATTTCTCTAAGTGAGAGGTTCTAGTTTAAATCAAATTGGCTCATTGAACATGCTAGTTTTAAATGCAATAGTCACAAATAGCATTCATATGTTTTTTCTACTAAGCTCATGATAAATGAAGAATTGGCACATCAACAACAACATGGAGAAAGCAAGCTATTTAAAACTGGAATAGGCGAGCCTCGAACAATGCTCATGCAAAGTTTACCGATTCATCCAAAAAATAAATGAAGCCACATCTTGAAAGTATCAACGAGCTTTAAAACAAAAAATTCACATCACATTTGATACTGCAAATGCCCAAACAAAAGCTTGATTGCCTCAATGAACTACTACCTCTTCGAATGCCTAACTCTATACTTCTTAAACCCAAGACGTCAAATTTTGTTGACAAAAAAAATGAATTAGTAGTAAAGCAGAGGAGCTCCACTGATGAGAAGATTTGAAATCGGTAAGATAAACTTAAAATGACCAACCTATAGTGTATTAGAAAGACAATAGAATGTAGAATACTCTCTATATTCCAAAAGAGAACAAAGATTTACATTAATCCAAGGAGTCAATTTCCACATCTGAAACCCAAATCAAACTCTAATTAGAAGTAAGATAGAAACTCTAAAAACATAATTATTATTGCATCACACTAATAATAGTAATTGATGTAAACATCTAGGCACTGCTGAATTCAGTGACGGCTTTGGTACCCTCAAATATGGCATGTTTAGCCAATTCCTCGGGGAGAACGAGACGAACAGCAGTCTGGATCTCACGAGAGGTTATAGTGGCTTTTTTATTGTAATGAACAACCTTGGAAGCCTCCTGGGCAATCTTCTCAAACATATCTTCGATGAAACTATTCATGATTCCCATCGCTATGCTAGAGATGGCGAGGTCTGGATGGATTTGTTTTAGCACGTTGAAAATGTAAATCTTGTAGGTCCTGACTGAATTCTTGTTGCACCTTTCCTTTTTGTCCCGTGTGCCCAATCCTTCATTTGCAGGTCTTTTCTTGGCCTTTGGATTCCTCTCCGCTGATGCTTTCTTTGTTGGTTTCTTCTCCATAGGTTTTTTCTCAGTTTTCGGTGCCATTACAAACTTTGGAGAGAATGTGTTTGAAAGATACGGCCAGAGAAAGAGCAGAAGGGAAAATGCTTGTAAACAAAGGGATGAATTCAATGAGAATGGTTAAGCTAGGGTATAAATAGGAATAGATCTGAAATCCTATTTAATAGTGGATTTTCACTCGGATCGCTGATATGGTGGTGATATCTACTTTTACTTCTTTTCCGGCTACTAATTTTGCTTTTGTGGTAGTCTAAGTATATTTCTTACCAAAAGAAAAAAGTAGTCAATATCTTCTTTTTTTTGGGGGTGGGGGGGGGGGGGTACTATTAAGTTTACATTAGAGGTGAGGGGACTGGCAGTTGCAAACCTCTAGTCATTAAGATGACGGCATGTGTATAATGAAAAATCTAACAGCTCATAATCAAAGTGCAGGTTTTAAATGTATATAGAAACTTTAGTGGATTTTCACTGGATATGGTGGTGATATATGCTTTTAGTTCTTTTCTAGCTACTATTTTTGCTTTTGTGGTAGTAGGGGGTGAGTAGACTGGTAGTTGCCAACTGCAAGTTGTTAAGATGAGGAGATGTATACAATGGAAAATCTCACAGCTTATAATCAAATGTGGGTTTTAAATGTAAATAGAAACTTTTTATTTTACATCATTGGCTTTTCTATTTTCAAATTTACAGTTTCAGACCTTATTTGCATACACCTTCTCGAGTGTCCATTTTTTTCTCTCTAGGGTTAGAGTAGTTGCAGAGTTGAGTTTTTGAATACTCCCCGTTTTTGGTTATGTAAAACTTGAGTCTTCTTAGCTGCAAAGATGAGTTCCTGAGGCCCAACAAACTAGGGCTGCAATAGGATCGGGCTGGGCCAGGCTTTTGCAATCCAAGCCCAGCCTTATATGTTCTAATCTGAGCTCATTCCCGCCTAACCCTAATTCAAGGTCAAGGTTTATTGTCTCTAGCCTTAAGCCCTACAGGGCCAAGCCAAGCTCATTCTTGGCCTGATTGGCCCTAATTCGGCCCGGTCGGGATGGGTTGGCCTTGATTGGCCATGTCCCTATCTCTGGGCCTGTCCTTGGTCTTGACCCTAATTGGCCCTGATTGACCTTGTCCCTAGCCTTAATTGGTCCTATCCTTGGACCTAAAATATCAAATGTAAATCCATAAAAAATAAATAAATAAATAAAGTATCACAAGTAAACTAAAAATAAAATTCATAGAAATATAAGATGATTCAAGTTCCTTCAAAATGATAAAATAGTCAATAAGTTGATAGTTAAAGAAGGAGAGGAGCTCAAGACTTACGGTTCTCCAAGCTTTATTGGGGGTTAAGAACTACTCATTTCACTTAGTAAACACTGTAGCAAGGTGAATGTCAATCTCCTCTATCTATTCATATATTTTTGTAGCATTTGACCATTTGTGGAATAAATGGTGGAATCACCAATGCTTGGAAATGGAGAAAATAAAGATGTTTTCCCTATTAATTGTTTTTAACTAATCTACAGCCTTAGTGTGTTATTCTAATGTCAAATTTTCAGCATTTCTATTATGGTTGTATAGGTTTAGGTTTGAATCCCAAATTTGGGAGAAATGGAACCCAATAAGTGGACTACGATTGATTAGTTGGGAGTCTCAATAGAATTGGAGGAAAGGAAGCCCCCGATTTTGGGGTTGGAATTCCTCCTGGGTTGCCATAGGTCAATGCCATCAGTCTGTATAGTATAGACTAGTGGCTGTTGCTATGGCAACCGGTGGATCTTCAAAAGCGGACTTTGGTTAGATAAGAAGGGGAATCTAAGGGGGGGGGGGGTGGATTGTTTGCACATCTTTATTGACCTGAATGCATCCTAGATAGGGAAGATTGGTGAGCTCTTAGTTTCGACAAACCACATCGGGATCACATACGCATTGGATTAACTAATTAACAAGTTGAGGAGGAACTTGGATGCTAGATCTAGGATGCAATTATACTTTCCCATCATAACATAAACATGATACATATGTTGTGGTATGTTTATGAAGCTGTGAATGACATATTCATTCATCCATACTATAACATGTAGATCCCACACCTATCACCCACTATATTATGGATATGTTTACTTTTAATACCATGATGCTTATTGTGGACATATGTGAAGTACGGGTGGATGAGATATGTTTCACATGATATGACAGGAGTAGTGGCTATGACCATTGCATCCAAACCTTTATGGATCCTTACACACTCATGTATACTTGCATATGAATACAAACCATGTAATTGTATTGGGTTAGGTTATAACCTTAGAGTGCAGCCACCATATCAATAGAGGTATTGAGGTTGGCAACCCATATTGTGGAGTAGTGGTACTAGTGGGCGCCCAAAAGATGGAATAGGAGCCAAGGGACACTGGGTACCCTAGCGTATCATTCGTGTCGCCACCTCATGGTATGGGACATAACGGGGTTGGCATGGGGTTGTTGGAATGTATATCCAAGATAGTAGTGGCTTGAGGATATGCGTACCTAGAATGGCTAGGAGACCCAGGCCATATAGTATAGAGCTTGATGGCCTATCTCTAGAGAGCCAGGCCAATACAATGAGGAGCTTTAGGGCCTATCTCCAAGCCATGGATGTGCACGAGAAATAGAGACTTGCATTTGGCTAGGTATGTCCCAACGCGCACCAGTCTACGCCAATGGTTGTGGTGAGGATGTTGAGTGTGTGAGCCTTGGTGTGGACCTACTATCCCTTGACCCTAGTTGTGGTGAAGAATGTGGCCTTCACTCTTTGCCTTCAATCGTTTATGACTGGATTATGGACTAAGAGACCATCTTGAGGACTGGTTGAATATTAAAGCTTGTTGCTTAAGCTAGAGACCTGCATTATTTATATGGGATGATTGAATGGCATAGAGGATAGCATATTACACACTTAAATGTGCATGTTTCTTCCTCACGGATTTGGTAGAACTCAGTCCTCATGGATATCTCATTTTAGATGAACTCAGGTTTGGAACTTTGGCAGTTTGAGAGGCGAAATGTGAAATCAATATAATTTTTCTTGAGAAACCTCTAAGATAGATTTGGATAAATGTAATAAATTAGCTTCCTTTGAAACTAAATGATTTATGTAACTTTTATTTCAAACTATAAGTCTTGTATCTTTTTCTCTTTGTTGTGAATATGTGGATATATGCTACTTGTGGTATTGCATTGGTGTATTTAGGGGTTTGCGGGAATCCTGTGCCAATGAGTATTTCTAGCTAGCCCTAGATCGAGATGTTACACAAATAGGTAGGAGGAGAAAATGCCTCCTTGTCTTACACCTCTAGTAGGTGAAAGGTATGGTGATCAGGGCCTACCATTGATGAATATGGAGAATTTTGGAGTGGTGAGATAAAAAATTACCATTTCACCCATTATCTAGAAATCCATAAGCCAAGAGAGTCTTTCTATAAACTTCCACTCAAGCCTATCATAAGTTTTGCTCATGTCTAACTTAACAACCATTTTGCCTACCTTGTTCTTTTTTGTTTTGGTTGATGTTGTGCATCATCTCATGCCCCAATCTTTGGTTACTATAATGCCATTTTCACCAAGTGATCCAACTTGGTCCTAATTATATGTTTAAGCCTGCTAGTTCTGACTAAATCGAACCTAAGTAGACTAGGGGGCTCGACCTTAAGTCCTTGAGTAGATCCAGGGACAGTTAAAAAACTCTAGTTTGAGAGCTCTAGAGACGATTAAAGTTAGGATCTACCAAGTTATTGCTACTGTGAACGTGAAATCTAGAGCCCAATCCAAAAGGAGAGGAGTGCGACCTTGATTAATTTGGGGTACAATTGTATAACAAACTCCTCCAGTTTTTTTGAGATTGGATTGTGTAGCCGGTTATGAGAAGCCCTAACTGACTCATCTTCAATAATAAGAAAAAGAAGTAAATCTATGGCACTTGGGAAATCTAATGTTTCCAATGATCATGTCACTTTGTCTAAACATTAAATCTACTTCACCCAAGGTAGTGAATGCTCATTCCTCAAGCCTTTCTTAGCTCCAACTTCTGGAAAGTCTTGTGTCCACTTATTAACTTGATCAATAGAAGCCGGCCTCTGACAAACCAGGTCAACCTGCTCTCACTATTTCTCTTAGTGAGAGGTTCTAGCTTAAATCGAATTGGCTCATTGAGCAACCTAGTTTTAAATGCAATAGTCACAAATAGCATTCATATGTTTTTTTCTACTAAGCTCATGATAAATGAAGAATTGGCACATCAACAACAACATGGAGAAAGCAAGCTATTTAAAACTAGAATAGGTGAGCCTCGAACAATGCTGATGCAAAGTTTACAGATTCATCCAAAAAAATAAATGAAGCCACATCTTGAAAGTATCAGTGAGCTTTAGAACAAAAAATTCACATCAGATCTGAAACTGCAAATGTCCAAAGAAAAGCTTGATTGCCTCAATAAACTACTGCCTCTTCGAATGCCTAGAGCTATACTTCTTAAACCCAAGATGTCAAACTTTAGTTGACAAAAGAAAATGAATCAATAGTAAAGTAGGGGAGATCACTGATGAGAAGATTTCAAATCAGTAAGATATAATTTAAAATGGTGAACCTATCTTGTATTAGAAAGAGAATAGAATATAGAATACTCTCTATATTCCAATAGAGAACAAAGATTTACATTAATCCAAGGAGTCCATTTCCACATCTGAAACCCAAATCAAACTCTAATTAGAAGTAAGATAGAAACTCTAAAAACATAATTATTATTGCATCATGCTAATAATAGTAATTGATGTAAACATCTAGGCACTGCTGAATTTAGTGACGGCTTTGGTACCCTCAAATATGGTATGTTTAGCCAGTTCCTCGGGGAGAACGAGACGGACAGCAGTCTGGATCTCACGAGAGGTTATAGTGGCTTTTTTATTGTAATGAACAACCTTGGAAGCCTCCTGGGCAATCTTCTCAAACATATCTTCGATGAAACTATTCATGATTTCCATCGCTTTGCTAGAGATGGCGAGGTCTGGATGGATTTGTTTTAGCACGTTGAAAATGTAAATCTTGTAGGTCCTGACTGAATTCTTGTTGCACCTTTTCTTTTTGTCCCGTGTGCCCAATCCTTCATTTGTAGGTCTTTTCTTGGCCTTTGGATTCCTCTCCGCTGATGCTTTCTTTGCTGGTTTTTTCTCCATAGGTTTTTTCGCAGTTTTCGGTGCCATTACAAACTTTGGAAAGAATGTGTTTGAAAGATACGTCCAGAGAAAGAGCAAAAGGGAAAATGCTTGTAAACGAAAGGGATGAATTCAATGAGAATGGTTAAGCTAGGGTATAAATAGGAATAGATCTGAAATCCTATTTGATAGTGGATTTTCACTCGGATCGCTGATATGGTAGTGATATCTACTTTTACTTCTTTTCCGGCTACTAATTTTGCTTTTGTGGTAGTCTAAGTATATTTCTTACCAAAAAAAAAAAGTAGTTAATATACCTTCTTTTTTTTTGGGTGGGGGGTACTGTTAAATTTACATTAGGGGGTGAGGGGACTGGTAGTTGCCAACCTCTAGTCATTAAGATGATGACATGTGTAAGATGAGCAATCTAACAGCTTATAATCAAAGTGCGGGTTTTAAATGTATATAGGAACTTTAGTGTATTTTCACTGGATATGGTGGTGATATATGCTTTTACTTCTTTTCTGGCTACTATTTTTGCTTTTGTGGTAGTTTAAGTATACTTCTTAACCCCCTCCCCCCCCCCCCCAAAAAAAAAAAAAGAGAGAGAGTCAATGTATACTCTCTTTTTTTTTTTCGTTGGGGGGGGGGGGATGGTAAATTTATATTAGGGGGTGAGGAGACTAGCAGTTGCCAACCGCAAGTTGGTAAGATGAGGACATGTGTACAATGAAAAATCTCACAGCTTATAATCAAATTGCGGGTTTTAAATGTAAATAAAAACCTTTTATTTTACATCATGGGCTTTTCTATTTTCAAATTTACAGTTTCAGACCTTTTTTGCATAAACCTCCCCGAGTTTCCATTTTTTCTCTCTAGGGTTATAGTAGTTGCAGAGTTGAGTTTTTGAATACTCCCGTTTTTGGTTATGTAAAACTTGAGTTTTCTTAGCTGCAGAGATGAGTTCCTGAGGCCCAACAAACTAGGGTTGCAATAGGATCGGGTTGGGCTAGGCTTTTGCAATCCCAAGCCCAACCCTATATGTTCTAATCTCAACCCATTCCCGCCTTGACCTTAATTCAGGGCCAATGATTATTTTCCCTAACCCAAAGCTCTACAAGGCCAAGCCAAGCTCATTCCTGCTCTGATTGGCCCTAATTTGGCCCTGTCGGGATGGTTTGTCTTCATGGGTTCAGAGAATTCCTCATCATTGGCTAATGCCTCTCTCAAACAATCTACCTCATCCTCATGCTTGGCCAACTTGGGTAGGTTTTGCTTCTGGTTCACCTTCACCTGAGTGGTCACAGGAGACTCCTCTTGAAGCTTTAAAGTGATTCCTTTTTCAGAAGCAATAGCTTTTAGCTACATCATTTTAATATCCAAACTGGGTTGTCAAGTTGAGGAGTTCTGAATGACCTTTGTGTTAACAATGCTAACAAATGACAAATTGTAGAAAAAAGAAAAAAAGTTAATCCGATCCAACCAAAAGGTTCACTAGGACTACATGCATAGCAAAAATATACCAATCTCAAAATCATTCAGATCATATAAGATGGATTGCAACTTCAACCCTGTATTCTTCCAAACAAGAAGCAAGCTTCATCAAAGTATGCCTTCTATGATATATACTATATGCAAAAGGGAGAAGATTAAACAGGGGCAGCAACGAAGAAACAAGGGCTGCATGTCACCTTGTCCCACCCACGATAGAGATGAAAACAAGTAAAGGGATTTACAATTTTGAAGTCTGGACTTACCATATGGTTTGTTTGGTTCGAAAGACCGGACCCCATGGTCCGAATTAAAGCCACCTAAACCCAATTAGTGTCACCTAAAATGACTTTTGTTGCATAGGTTGATAATTGACGCTGGAAATTTATTATAAGCTTTAAAATTGAGATCCGACCACTGTTCAGAGCAATGCCTATGCAAAATGTAAGAAAATTAGCATGCTACCTCACGCAGACAAGCTTTCTTAATTTAACGATGTTTGGTTGCCAGATTTCCATTCAATGAACCAAACAACCCATATTTTTCGAATTTTATGAAAAAGTTTACTTTTTCTTTTCTAACAAATGGTTTCTCACGAAAACTGAGCATGAAGAATCGTAGTCATCCTCCATTCATTCTTTTAACATTCACATGAATGTGGTACTAGACTGCCCTACTTGATATGGACAGATCTTAAAATTCTGAGTTAGCCTTTGGGCGACTCCCGCTGGAAACCTGTTTTTCCAACCATTGGGACTTCTGCTTTGGTGAAAACCTGATTTTAGCAATGATTTTCATCAAAATAAAAAGAAAAAAAACTTGGGCTGCTTGTTCCATTTTAGTTATTTGTCGTTAATTGCCAAACTTAGGCTTTGGTAATGTTCTGTTCCTTTCCCCTGGTGTGGATTTATGATGGGTAGACAGTAGAGAGAGGCCATGAACCATGTTAAACCTTTTGTGTTGAGCACTCTCCAGAAACCAAGACCAACTCTTTCCCTAAACCCCACCAAGTCATCTAACGAACTTATTAACCGCCTGTCAGCTTCAGGAGCTCATCGAGAGGTTCTTCTCGTTTACTCCTGCATGCTGAGGGACAATACACCTCCTGACGCCCACACTTTCCCCAGTTTGCTTAAAGCTTGTACCTTTCTGGGTTTACCTTCACATGGGTTATCAATTCACCAACGCATCGTTGTCGATGGCTACTTGTCTGATGCCTATATTGCCTCATCTCTCATTAATATGTATTCAAAATTCGGGAAAACCGGTGTTGCATGTCAAGTCTTCGATACAATGCCTGAAAGAAGTCTTGTTCCCTGGACTGCTATCATTGGCTGCCATTCACGTGCTGGTCTGGTAGATAAGGCTTTCTGTATGTTTAATCAGATGAGGCAAGAAGATTTTCAACCCAATTCTGTTACTCTCTTGGGATTGCTCTTTGGGATTTCACAGCTTATCCAACTGCAATGTGTTCATGCTTTCGTGGTTCGATCGGGTTTCGAATCTGATATTTTGGTGATGAACTCATTGTTAAACGTGTATGGTAGGTGTGGGAGGGTGGATATTGCTCATCATTTATTTGAATCTCTGAATCTAAGAGACATTGTTTCTTGGAATTCTCTCCTTTCAGGGTATTCCAAGAATGAGAACATAAGAGCATGTTTTGAGATTTTGAATAGGATGAGGATGGATAAAACAGAACCAGACCAGCAGACATTTGCATTTGTGGTATCCGCAATCGCAAATCATACGAAAATTAAATTGGGGCAATCTGTCCATGGACAGATTGTCAAGGCTGGTTTTGGACCAGATGCACATGTTGAGACAAATCTTGTGGTCATGTACTTGAAATGTGGAAATGTTCATGATGCTTTTGAGATGTTTAATGAGATCGAAGACAAGGACGTGATCTCATGGACAGCCATGATCTCGGGTCTGGTACAAAATGATAGGGCTGATGAGGCTCTTAACATCTTCCATTGGATGTTGAAGTCCAGCGAGATGCCCTCTACTGCAACCATAGCTAGTGTCCTTGCTGCCTCTGCACAGCTGGGTTCTTCTGTTCTTGGAACTTCCATCCATGGGTACATCATCAGGCAGAAAATCAAAATAGACACTGCTGCTGAGAATTCGCTTCTTAACATGTATGCAAAGTGTGGTCATCTTGAGCAGAGTTGGGCAGTGTTTAATAGGATAAACAACAAAGATGTTGTTTCATGGAATGCAATAGTCGCTGGTTATGCCCAAAATGGTTATTTGGATAAGGCCTTATGCCTCTTCAATGAAATGAGGGGCGCTTGCCAAAAACCTGATCCTATTACTGTTGTCTCCCTTCTCCAAGCTTGTGCCTCTGTTGGGGCAGTCCATCAAGGAAAGTGGATCCACAATTTTGTGATAAGAAACGGAGTTGGTCCTTCCATCTCGATTGATACTGCTTTAATTGATCTCTACTCAAAATGTGGTGATATAGATGCCGCTCAAAGATGTTTTGATCGTATGCCAGATCATGACTTGGTTACATGGAGCACAATGATTGCAGGATATGGTAGTCACGGAAAGGGAGAGACAGCTCTAAGGATGTATTCAGAATTTTTGAATAGAGGGATTGAACCTAACCATGTGATTTTCCTTGCTGTCCTCTCGGCATGTAGTCACTCTGGACTTGTTCCTCAGGGTTTGAGACTTTTCCAGTCTATGACTCAAGATTTTGGTATTGAACCAAAGCTTGAGCATCAGGCCTGTATTGTTGATCTCCTCACCAGAGCTGGAAGAGTTGTAGAGGCATATAACTTCGTCAAGAATATGTTCTCACCACCCAGTTCTGATGTTCTTGGAATACTGCTTGATGCTTGTCGTGCCCATAAAAATGAAGCTCTTGCAGATGTTGTTGCCAAGGAAATTATCATGTTGAAGCCTACCAATGCCAGCAATTATGTCCAATTGGCACAAAGCTATGCTTCAAGGAGCATGTGGGATGGCATGGGGGAAGTGCGGATGCAGATGAAATCATTGGGCTTGAAAAAGGTGCCTGGTTGGAGTTCTATTGATCTACATGGAGTCATTACAACCTTCTTTGTGGATCAGACTTCACATGCTCAATATGAAAAATTAATGTTACTGTTGAACATCCTTAGCATGGAAATGAGAGATGAACTCTAGCATCCTTGCCTAAATTCTATTACAAATACCCAGGAGAACCATAATGGGGCAAAAAGAAATTCTTTTTTAACATACAGTGGTCCATGAAGCCTTACACTAGGCAGCAAAACAATGGTTGGGACCCTTAAAAAGTTCAGACTACAAGGATTGATGGTCATACCAGTCCTTGATGTTTGCATGGATAAGAAGCATGCAGCATGTTTACTATTGCATGTCTTCCAAAAAAGGTTTGAACTGCTGATAATCCTCTACTTCATGCTGCATACCTCACAAGAGACATGGAGAATAAGGTTACTTTGGCAATTCCGTGGCCGTCTTTGAAGGACCAGCAGCTAGTTTACCCCAACAAGATCACATTCAAGTCTCCTACAAACCATGAAGCACATTTATGTCACTGGGTTGAGCAGAGGATGGGATTTATCTCTGGATTCAATATAAAGTTGTATCCTGGAAAGGTAAATTAAAGCTTTGCATCTTTTTTTGTTTGATAATTCCTTTTTCAACAGAACCTATTGTGAGTGGTTGAGATTCATTAAAAATGCAGGACTTGTTTGTCATTTGGATTCAATACAGAGTTTTGTCCTATTTCAATTATTTTTTCACATGCTAGAACAAAGATGTACCAATTTGCCTTGCAGAGTCTCTTGCTTGAGAGACTGTTTTTCTTCTTTTTCTTGACATTCATTCATTTTATGAACTTGCAGATTTCTATAGGTAAAAGAGGCATTTTAGCTGTTGGGAAAAATATTTATGTTTTTCGTTCTATGACAGTGTCTTATGCAAAGCGCCGGTGTAGGTGTTGAAATTATTTACGTTTGTTGTTCTATAGTGGCATTTTATGCAAAATGCTGGTGGAGGTGTCAAAAGTATTTATATTTGTCATTTTTTGATGGCATTTTCTTCCAGATGCTGGCGTAGGTCATGAAAATATATGCGCTTAAATTTCTTTAATCAAGATACTATTATTTCGCCCCCAACTAACCCCAGTAACCCTGCCCTTTTTCTCACCTCAGTAAGACAAAGAGGACTCTTTCTGGCTTTCTCAGTCTCTCTAGCTCGTTCCTTGATCTCTCTCGCTCACTAGCATAATGACCTAGTCTCTCGACCTGATTCCAACCAGGTATGTATGGAAAACTCAACCTTCTCTCCACTGGTACTTTTATACATTGACGCTCTAATAGTTGATTAGATGTTCTGGTTCAGATTGCTCTGAAACCAACTAAGATTTGCACAAAAATACTCGACTATTAGGTGCCGACTGGGTACTTTCCATATCAGGGATCATTTTCAATCGCATCTTCAACCAGTTATTGTTTTGTGTTTATCAATTTGAGATCTCATCATTCTCCTTCAACAATTTGACATCCCATTGTTTTCTTGAGTTTTACCATCTGATCTTTCCTAGGATTAGACCTACTGTGGATCCATTCTTTCATTACTTTGTTTTAAACTTGACATTCAGGGTCTGAAATGCATTTTTCCTTTCTTTTTTAACTGTTATAAAGGAATCCTATGGATTATTTTTTTTGGGTACCAAGTAACATTGCCTATTCATCTTGTTGTGATGTTCAAAAAGCTATTGTGTTATTTCCTCTTCTTTTATTAGATTTTGATGTTTTATGTTGGTCTACTCATTTTCATCTGAATATCATAAGTTTAGTACAATTCAGTTAGTTCTTGATGTCTGTAATATCCAGCGTTGTGGAGACTCTAAACTTATTTGTTTATGCCTGTAACATACAGTGTCAGGGAACATACCTCAGGCTATTGAAGCATATAAACAATGCCTTAATAGATCCCGATTTGTAATGCTGGCCAGTTATTGTCTGAACTACTTACCAGTTCAAAGGTCTAGTTATATACTTAGATAAATTATATCGAGTTTGCATGTTTTTACCTGCAAATTTGTGTGTTCTATGCTTCAAATTCTCTATGGTGTGTCAGTTCCTAGTCACTATGATTTACGTTCTTTTTTAGTGCTTACATCTGATGCTTTAAGAAAAAGTGGTAATGCTCTTGAACTGATTGATGGAATTTCTGAAGGAAATAGTGTCAGTGCTTTCAATTAAGAGAGCTTGAGCTAACTCATGTGAAGAAGTATGTTCTTTCTCTTATTGATCAATGATGTATTGCAATATTTTGACTTTTGCAATGTTTTAATTCAGAGTATATATTAACACCAAATAAAGGTTTGACAGTTCTTTGATCTGTTATTATGCACACTTAAAGAGTTGGCCATAGAATGCCCTAATTTGCTGACTTTCCTGGACATTGATACATGTTCCTTGCATACTGGAGTTTCCATTGCAGTGCTCGATAGGAACACGTTCCTTGCATAAGGTTCAGATTTTCAATATTATCTTCGGATCTATGCAAACAATGAAACCATAATTTTGCAGATTGGAGCTTGCATTTTATTTGGATTAGCATAGATGGAATAAATTGAAGGCTTGGCCCTTGCTTAGGATTTGACAGTGGCTCCATCATCTGGCCTGATTCTATAATGGGTCTGCCATCTCTTTAGTCTTATACTTCAGTGCTTTCTTGATGTACATTAGTATGGTTCAACTAAATTGGGGACATCTTTTGTGGGGTAGTTGCTCAAAAGGAACCTCTTCATATTTTAGTCGTCTGGTTTTCAGTTTGATGTTGGTTTGTCATTTTTAAATGTTCGATCGAGTGCTCTGATTATGTTTTGACTTCTTGTAATTGTCGAATCATCGTGGAATATATGGTTGCTTCTTCCTAGAGTAAACCCTGGAATGTTTCTATATTTGTGATTCTATATTTACTTATTTATTTATTTTCCTTTTTGTTCTATTTTGGAAGAAGACATTTGATTATTTTACCATTAAGAGTGTTGATAAAGTCATACAAGAGCAAGGTTCTTTAGGAAGTAAGCATTTTTTTTTTTTTTTGTCCTCTTTCAGTGCATTGTGGCACTTACTGTTGTTTTGAGTTCTCAGTGAAGTGATAAAAAAATTATGATTTAGTTATTTCCCCCTTTTTTTGGATTCTGCATCTAATAGACTCAGTAGGTGAAGCTTATGATGGAGTGGCTGATTACTTGATTGATAGATAGCGATAAGTTAGCATGTTTTGTTTTATTTCCAATTCCCAAGCTGTACTGTGATTTGACTTAGGTTATTTTAGATAATTTCAGTTAGGGAGATCGCGTTGATTATGAATTTATCCCATTTATTCCCAATGCCTCCTGCAGCTGTAGAATTCAGAGAAATAGGCCTAAGGCAAACTGAGTTTTCCTAGTTTTGGAATATCATGTGAATTTCTAGGTCTATTCTTCCTTGTGCCACTTTGAGCTGGGTTTGCATTATTTCAAACTGCAGGCAGATGGACTTTAACTTGTTCTGTTAGCAGTGAAGTGAGTGACAACTACCATAAGAGAAACAGAACTAACTGATACTTCCATTGCACTGCTGAATATAGCTCTTTATGTTCATTTGCATTTTTTTTGTTACTTTACCAATGGAAAATTTAACTAACTTCATTTATGTTCTAACTAATTAGGTCAGTTGGAATAAAACAACTTAAAGGAAGCACAGGTTGTTGAATCGTTGACTGTTCCCATGATTAAAATTTTCCTAATTGGAGTACCCTGGCTCTTCATCCTTGGATATTAGTTCAAACATAATTTGTCCATTACAGAAGTCTTCCATGTTTCTTTGTATGTTAACCAAATTGAGGCTCCAAAGTAGATTGCTTCTAGAGGTCTTCTTCTTGGATTTGGTCCTTGTTAACAAGATTAGGAATCTAGCCTTACATTCTCAATGCAGTTTGGCTGCCTAAAAACAGGGTTTTCTTTGTAATATTGATAGTCTATTACTCTTAATTTTATTTGTTTTGTTCAGCTACCGGCATACTTCATGTCAAGGTGTTATGGTTGTTATAAGTCCCCTTCTTTCCCTCATTCAGTGTCAGATTATAGCACTTAATCCCAAGTTTCTACCAGCCACATTTTTGAGTTCTAAACAAATTGGTTCCCAACCAGCCACAGTCCTCCAAGAACTATGGTAAAACACCCCCCCCCTAACACGGTGCCTTGTTGTGTGGTTCTTTCCGTTGCAGCAGTTTTATTTTTTCTCATTGAAAAATCAGTCAGTTGATCTTTTTAGGTTCAATGGTTAACTCTTGTTGAATCCTTCTACGCAAACTTGTGCATCCATGAACTGGGGGCTGTCAGCTTCTATGTCTAATTTAATTCTGTTATAATATCAAGAACTTCTGTACTTATTTCTCTCATTAATGTCTTTGTCATAGGAATCTTTGCTCTCATCAATCTCATTTCGTGCTGTGTTGACTGAGGAGGAAGAGGAGTCTATTGTTGATGCTCTTAATTTGAGATGTAGATCAGGTGCGACCGATGTTTCCTTGAAGAAATATATACAAACAAGCATAGTTGAGGCATTTCTGCATGAATTTAGAAGATCCATTTGTTATGTTTCCTTTCCCCTTTAAACGATCTCATTGGCCACAAAAGTCTTTGCAGTTTTAATGGTGTTGGATTGGTACTTCTGTAATGCTGTGAGTGTAGCAGGAGTGTGGTGTTTGAATTGAGAACTCATGTCAGTGGCTGTGGTGTTTCCTTTGAGTTTGGTTGTTCAAAAGTAAGCTTGTAATCAAACACTGCAAAGGCATCATATATGAAGGATCTCACGCATGCCTTTTTCTTATTGCTTTATGTATATAAAAATTTATGTTTGTCTTTTCATTTGAACAGCTTACATGACAAATGATATACAGGCACACAGCCATATAGGTTATACATATTTATAATAAAAAATAAAAATAAAAAAGAAGAAGCAAGAATGCACATCTCTTACGGTGTTTGGTAGGAAATGCCGGCATAAAGATACATTTAGCGACATTTACGAAAATGCTCGAATAAGTCTATAGCGACATTTAAACCGTAGACCCTTTTTCTTGTAGCGACACCAATTGTTGATGTCACTAATCATGTATAACATTTTGAAAGTAAACAAAGAAGTCAAGAAGAAGTTCAACATAAAATCTATTAATCTTTTCTGAAAGAATATCATAGAAAGATGTTATCTATCTAGAGGTTCTACTTACCCAATCCCTTTCTTGATCAGCTTTTGAGTGTGTGAGTGGTATATTTGGATTCCAAGCAAGAGTTGCCACGTGTAAACCTAAGCTGTCAATGTTCCATCTTTATTTGCCACGTGGATCACCCTTCCTAACCCAACCTTGAAAAGACAATTAACATTTGATTAACAATGACCAACAATAATTGACATGGTAGCTTTGCTACTCTTCATAAATTAGTTATTGTATCAAATCTCTAATTAACTAACTCCCCCTTTCTTTAATCAAATCATATATAAATTGTCTTGTCTCCCAAGTTCCAACCCACCTTGCTTGGACCCCTACTTACCCACACCATGAATCTCTTAATTTCCCCTTATTTTATTACCAAAAACTACTAATATAAGATACTTATTATGTATTATTCATGTCAAAACATACAATATGTATATAATAATGACTATATGGTTTGTGGTGCTAAGCCACTTTCACAATTTGTACTGCAACAACTTTTATCTGTCATTGCTACTACAAATAATGAAGTGGGGTTACTGATTACTACAATTACCAAGTGAAATTTTGGCATGGTACATGCATGCTTCTTACGTTTACATTTTTAAGGTAAATCAAAATGGACACGCATACATCACATTATCATACATGGTCATATAATAATAATAATAATAATGATTCATTGAATCCAAAAATATATTTGTTGGTCCACCTATGATCCACTTGTCTTCTTCTGTGAACACTAGTTGATGGGACCCACTCTCTTCTATCTAACTAATTTCTACCATGCGTGTGGGCATTGATCTTCTTTCACACCAGTGCCCCTTAGTCACACAAATGGCAGAAGGTCATTTGGCCACATGTCTATTATCTAAGTAGATAGAAGGTTAGGTTAAAACTAGCAAACAAAACAGAGATATTCAAAGTCACAAGAAGGCATGCCTTTGGTTTGTTAGATCACTTAAAAGTCTAGAAGATCCCACGTCATCAACCTCCATTTGAGTATATTCATCAGCTCAAACAACCCATATCCCCTACCATTATCTGTTATTTTTGACCGTTAGATTCCTTCATGCTTATTCCTGATGGTTGTCTAATTTTAGGGTTTTTTTTCATCTTTCAGAACCGGTTATGGTTATCTTTTCGTGGCACGATCTGTATCTTGAATTTAAAGGGAACACGTTTCTTTCCATGACCGTCCAATTCCTTCTTTTCCATCTTACTTGGTGGTTCATCTTTTGAACCAATCCGACCAGGATTACTGACCCGACCATAGTTGAACTTGGTTGGGAGTTATTTTATCCTTATCAACCAGAAACTACCATCACACAAAAAACAGCCATTTAATGGTAATAATTTTTAGTACTCCACGAATAACATGCAATTAGTGACGGTTTTAAAAAAACTGCTACCAATGACAAATATATACATTCGGTGCCCCTGCAACAACCCATCAACTGCTTCGTGAATGCTAGAAATGTTAGAGACGCTGATACCCATCAAGGAAAAAAGAAATTGTAAATTTCTTCAATTTCAAATTTGTTATAATCAAAATACAAATACCAAAGTTTGGTCAGTTCTTCCCCCTAAGAAGCTTTGAGGTTAGTAAGTTCATTATCTTGGTCTAGAAGTTTGGAATTAGAATGAAGACTAAGAAGTCAACCGTCTAATTCCACAGCAAGGAGGAAGAAAGACTTTTGAAAAGTCAAATCCTTACAAAGTCAACCATACCACAATGTTGTATTTTATACCCAATAAATGTAACATGATAATAATATGATAAATTTAAAAAAAAAAATAATCTGAGAATTTGTGCTATTTAGTATTTCATACTGTAGATATAAGATAAACGTATTTTATACTATACCACTATACAAAATATTGCTTAATTATAATAACGTCATGTAAAGAAGGTGATAAACCATTCAACGATACAACATGGACCATCAGATCAAGATCTCAATCAAAATTTCGATCTCGACCATTGAGAAATATCAACTGAGATCTTGATCCAACGACATAAAATCTCGTTTAATGGTTCAACAAACGGAATGAAGAGAGCAGCCCACATTACAACGCAAGCTATAAGAAATGATGATGATAGAAAGAGAATGTTGTAAAAGTCAACTTATTAGTCAATTAAAAAAAATCAATAGTGGAAGCTGGAACTCCCAAATGGCACCAGCTGATTTGTCCACAAACACATTAATTAGTACAAAATTAGTTAGTTAGGTAGGTGAAATAAAAGGCAAATATACATACAAGTACGACCAAAAGAGCCTGGTTGGCCATAAATAATAATAAGCTTCTAGTTTACTTGTAATTTCACAACCAATAATAACCAAACGCATCAAAAGTGTTAGCACACGCCACACCATATACAGATATACTACAACAACAATAAAGATTACTGAAATGGAGTGTTCACCCCAAAAAAAAATGATAAATAAATGTTTTGAAAGTGAAGAGAAGAAAAGAGAATTTGTATTCTAGAATGAGCTTATGAACAGAGAAGAAATACATTGTCGGAAAGGAATGCTTATCAAATAAGCTTTTGTTGATGATTTTGGATTGGCTTATGCTTGAAAGCCACGCCTTGGGATTAAAACTATTCTAATCTTGATTAATTTATTAATTAAACTTATCCAACCTATCACAACTTCACCTTCTCTTCACTCTTCCTTATCAAGGCTGAAAAGGAAAAAAAGAACTCTTAGAGAGAGGAAGAATCAGAGAATCTCTTTTTTATCACTTTTCCACTCTATCCACCTCACTTCTACTCACCTCTAGTTAACCCAAAGTGGGAAGGAATCATCCATTCATCTCTGTTGCTTTCCATCTCATGTTAACAGATCAACACTCTGTCCCTCTGTTCTTCTTTTTCTTACAGTCCAAACTGAGACAGAAACAGATCAACACTCTGCCCCTCTGTTCTTCTTTTTCTTACAGTTTCTAAATCTGAATTTGATTTCTAGAAACAGATCAACACTCTGCCCCCTCTGTTCTTCTTTTTCTTACAGTTCCAAATCTGAATTTGAATTTCTAAAACTTTTCTGAAATCCATCACTAGAAATGACCCTTTAATTGCTTCTCTTTGTTAATTGCATCAAATGAGCTAAACTAAAAATAAAAATTTGTTAAACAACTAACAACCCAATAAACATATTTTTTCATGAACCGGATAAGGTTTAGAATATTCCAACATTCAAATTAACAACCCTTTAATTAAATATCACTAATAGACACTTACTTCCCTAATCCTTTCTCTTCCTCCAGCTTTGAGTGCTTGAATGAACAAAAGAACCAACTCATGCCGTGTTCAACACCTACTAAATGACATACCCCACACACTAAATCTTTGGTATCTGCTCACGTGTCACCATGTGAATTCTTATAATTAGAACCCAAAATTAAATTAACAAACCTTAATAACGAACAAGATGGAACACCTTAATTAACAATCTGGTTCTATAATTATCTATACATACTCAACAGCTAATGCTACTGACTTCATATATATAAATAAAGGAAAACCTTCGCTTCCAGCATCAATTGCGTCTAAGATACTTGAACCCCACACAGTTTGCTTCTCCAAGTCTCATCTGATCCACCATGGCTTGGAGCAGAGGCCGCACAATCGGCCGTGGTTCTTCCGCCACCGTCTCTCTTGCTGTGCATCACCAGTCCGGGGAGGTTTTCGCTGTGAAATCAGCGGAGCTGTCTAGATCAGAAGTCTTACAGAGGGAGCAGAGCATCCTTTCTGAGCTCAATTCTCCTCACGTAACTGGGTATCTTGGCTGTGACATCACAAATGAGAATGGGCGGCTGGTCTACAATCTCTTCATGGAGTATGTCTCTGGTGGGACTCTCACTGAGGCAATTCGTCATCAAGGTGGAGGACGCCTCGACGAGTCTGCAATTCGGTCTCACACGCTGGCGATTCTGCGAGGGTTGGATTACCTACACTCTCGTGGTCTCGTGCATTGTGACATTAAAGGTCGGAATGTCTTGATTGGGCAAAACGGAACCAAAATTGCAGACTTGGGTTGCGCGAGATGGGTTGGGGAACAGCCACCGGCCATGCCGATTGCAGGAACCCCTGTTTTCATGGCACCTGAAGTGGCTCGAGGTGATGAACAGGGTTTTGCCGCTGATGTCTGGGCTGTTGGTTGTACTGTAATTGAGATGGCAACAGGACGCCCTCCATGGCCGGATGTTGCAGACCCAGTCTCTGCTCTTCACCGCATCGCATTCTCCTCTGATCTGCCTGAAATCCCAAGTTTCCTGTCTTCGGAAGCTAAAGACTTCTTGGGCAAATGTCTTAGGAGAGATCCAAATGAGCGATGGGCCGTTCATGAGCTTCTTAAACACCCATTTCTCAGAGAGGGTAAGCGAATCCAGAGCTCAATTTCTCCCATTAGCATACTCGATCAACGATTTTGGGATTCATTGGAGGAACTCGAGACTGAAACAGAAGCAATCACACCAGTTCACATGACAAATCAATTTCAATTGGGTCGTTCTTCAAATTCTCCGGCGGAAAGAATCCGCAACATGATGGAATCCACCGCTTCTTCTTCTTCTTCTTCCCCAACACCAGAGAAGCTACCGGATTGGACATGGGACGGAGAATGGGTCACAGTCAGACGAAGCAACCGCACAGAAGAACACGTTGTTTCGATTTGCCATGATCAGACCATGACGCCCACAGAAGAACACGCGGAAACTATTGGGTCGGCGTCTGCAGATTTGATCAGTGATGAAGATGAACCATCCATTCAATATTCTGTAAATAGTATAAATTTTAGTAGTAGCAGCTGGAGCAGCAGTAGCCATGGAAGAGTGTCTCCATCATGTAAATATGTTAGAGATGTAGGTCTAATTTGCAATTACAACTATTTGGGGGTTAAAGGGGAAAGGAAAGTTTTAATTTCTCCTTTTTCAGTTCTTTTATAGCCCAAATATAAATATCTTGTCTTTTGAGTACAGTTTGTGTGATTACACCCCCCCTCCCAACACCTTGCTTCAGTCCTGCGCTTTAACAATCAGGCTTTTCATATCGGCCGTCAGATCGAGATTTTAACGGACTGAAATCTCAACCATATTTCAATTCAACGGCCAGCAGTATCGTTTTGCACCATTATGGTGTAGGTCTGAAGCAATTTGCCCCCTCCCAAAAAAAAAAAATAGTTTTGTGTTGCTTCCGCAGTTCCATTGCCTTTTCTAGTTGCTAGTGTTTCAATCCTATAGTGTTGATCGAGACTTGAATATTGTCTATAAAATGCGCAGCACTTGCTGCCAAAGGTTGAGGTCAAAATCTCGACACAGTGTTGCACAAATTTAATGCACAATACTAATGGTGTCAATTAAGAGAAATGGGCCCACAATTCGAGATAATCCAATGACAATTAGACGAAGTTATACCACATGTTGACATCTGGAAGCAGGAACGGCTTACACGTGTCCCATGGCGTGGGTTACCGCTGAAGATTCCAAATTTCCAATAAATCCCCACGCAATGCGAAGGCATGCAAAGGTTTGGTATCGACTGAAATTTCAGATGACGGTGGAAAGGTTTGAGCTTTTTGAGTCTTTTCAGAAAAGTTGTGAAAACCAGAGAGGACTAAGTTGGCCGGCTTTGGTTTGATTGAACCCAAACAACAAACCACTCCCTCAAGGTTTGGTTCGGCCCAAATTTGATCTGTCAAAATTGGATTTTATCTCCATTTAGTAAATTGATTAAGATTCTCTCCAATCTCATGCATGTTAACATTTTGTTTTCATCACTACCCAAAAAAAAAAATTATTTTTATAATTGATGTGGATCATATATAAGACAAACGATAATAATAATAATAATAATATATTATTTATTGTTCAAATATCAATTTTATCAAACAAATTTCAATAATATAAACAAAGTATGGATAGCCTAAACTTATGTTAACATAAAATTAGTAGTCAAACTCAAATACTACTACATGGATAGATGAGGTGCAATAGCCATGAGCTATTACCTACTCTTAGTAATAAAAATATCAATATTTGTGGTGGAGAAAACTACGTTTTCACATAACAGAATAGGCTTATGTGAGTATTAAGAAACTCTAATTACGTGCAAAGAAGTTCAATTCAACAGAATAAGTGAAGAACCTTTTTTTAATAATCTTGTTTATCTTGTGCAATTCAACAGCCACTCCCACATTAAACTATTCAGATAAACCTAACTCTTAGTTGAGCTGTTCATTTTGGCACTTCAGCTGTTTGATCTAGCATGGTCAATGCAAATTCTTTTCTAAATGAATAAATTGTATTGGATTCCTCTTTCTTCCCTTAACCATTGAACTACCCAATTGATAAAATATCTACTTCTTGTGGATGTGGTTTTTCTTTTTTCTAAGTAAGGAACTCTTCTCTTGTGTGTCCAATACACTCTTGGACGTGGCAAAATTAGGATAATCAACTAGAAAATTTTGTTTTATAAAAACTAAAAAACTCTTCAATTGCCCCCATCTACAACATATTGAGTTTTCTAGTCTATAGAAAGTTTAAAAAAGGGTTTTCAAAAGTAATTTATGATGCTATAATATTGAGTTTTCTAGTCTATAGAAAGTTTAAAAAAGGGTTATCAAAAGTAATTTATGATCCACAAATATTTGTTAGTTAACATGGAGATTGTGGGCTTACCCATTTGTTGCATGGCCCAATTCAACAACTATTCATTTGAAGAAGCAAGACTGAGCACAACTCCTAATGGGCCTGAAAAGGAATAATAGAGGGAAGAAAACTCGGCGATAAAATTACTATTCGAATGACAAGTGGTTATGGACTCAGCCCAAACAAGACCCAACATCCTGAATTTCAAAGCCCATTATTTCAAATAGTGGGGATCCCACAAATCCATTGATACAAGTGTTACATAACAAGCAGAGCTGCAGAGTCACAATCCTGGCCTCAAGAGAATTTGAACTCTAAATCTTCTACTTGAGGGAATTGATTTTTTACCAACTGAGCCATCTTTCAAAATTAGACTGCTATTTTGAACATCCAGTTGAGTCTATTTCGTTCCAAATCAACTTATTATCTCTTATGTAACCAAAAGAAATTTTGGGGGAGATTAATAATGGAAACTTCAGTTCCAAATCAACTTATTATCTCTTATGTAACCAAAAGAATGGTTCTAGTTTAACAAGTCATGCATGGATAATAAGGAAATGTGGGAGAATATTTGTAGAACGAGCAAAAAAACATTCTATACCGTGCACATCTCTCTACTATGCACAGTCCACCTATATGCAAATTTAAAATTTAAAAAAATATTGAAGATATTTTTTTCAAATCGAGCTGCTTCTGCCACTAAATTTCTTGACTTTTATGGGGGACTTGTTCGAGAGGGATAGCTACCAGCCTACCACTGATAATTTGATCCGCAGACAAATGAAAACTGAAGACATCAACTTTTGTTTAGGGTTTAACCTTCCAGCATTAGTGATAAATGAAACCAACCAACAAAATTTTCGAGTAATGGGAACTAAGATTTACAGTAAAGTAAGCGGTTGATTTCAAGAAAATTAGAAACACGAAACTAAACCCATCTAACAGTTGAACAAGCACAGATTTAGGAACTAGTGAATTTAGTGACTGCTTTGGTACCCTCAGAGACGGCATGTTTAGCCAATTCACCAGGTAGAACGAGTCGAACAGCAGTCTGGATCTCACGAGAGGTAATGGTGGGTTTCTTATTGTAACGAGCAAGCCTGGAAGCTTCCTGGGCGAGCTTCTCAAAGATATCATTGATGAAGCTGTTCATGATTCCCATGGCTTTGCTGGAAATGCCGATGTCAGGATGAACTTGTTTCAGCACCTTGAAGATGTAGATCTTGTAAGTCTCGATTGATTTCTTGTTGCGCTTCTTCTTCTTGTCTCCTGCAGCAGATCCCTCCTTCGCCGCTGGTCTTTTCTCAGCCTTTGGCTTCTTCTCAGCCGGAGCTTTCTCTGCTGGTTTCTTCTCTGCGGGTTTCTTCTCAGCCTTGGGCGCCATTGCAGATTTCTGAAAGAGCACGGGAAAACTTAAGCGGGAACAAAAGTTTGAAATTCGCAGAATGAATTCAAAAAAGGATTGAATGCTTAGGCAATATATAACAGTATTTTTGAATTTTTATTCGATGATAGGACTTCACGCGGATCGCTGACGTGTCACCGTTCACATGCCTTCACGACGGAACGATCGGATTTTCAAAAACATCAGAATTTATGAAGTTGGGCCGCACAACTGGTGGGCCCAGCTAACTTTTCCAAAAAAAAAAGAAAAGCCCAGCCCAAGTACTAGTCCACCCACCTGGAGGCTGGAGCTTACCTCTCGTGGGCCGTAACATCTGGGCCTTCCTGGATCTAAACTGGGCTTTTACCTCATCTGGACTCTTACATAATCCGTAATATCGTAGTATCTTTAACTATAATAGGCTTTTAAGCTTTGACCCATAATCCGTAATCAAAGGGTGCTGTAAGGGTGTTAATCGGTACGGTTTCTGTACGGTCTCAACTTTGAATACCGAAAATCAGAACTGCATAGTACCAAATTTATACGGTATGGTATGGTTTCGATATTTATAAAAACGGTTCGGTACGGTTTCGGTATTAAATCGGTACGGAAAAAGGGTTTAAACATAGTATCTAGTGCGGTACATTTTTTATACAAATAAATCCATGCCAAAATTTGTTATTAGTTCATTAAGATTCTAATGAAATTGTGACAACACAATCAATAAAAATTGATGTTAAGAGAGATAAAGCAAGTAAATCTAATTAACAGAGACAAAGTAAGTAAATCTAAGAAGAGGAGTGAAGAACGAAATAAAAAACTGAAATAGGAAATTATGAATAGGGTAAAGGTAAAGTGTTTTCATTGTAAAATTACATTTATCTCCCTAAATTTGGTATCGTACCAATTCAGTACAATTTCGGTATGTACCGACGGTATGAGTATCTGAAATCGGAACCAAACCAAAGAAATTTGGTTTCGGTACGTACAATTCGAAACGGTACTATATGGTGCGGTTTTAGACGGCACGATTCGAAATGGTTAAATGGTTTTGATATGCAATTGACACCCTTAGGGTGCTGGCTACGTTGTAACATTCTTGGAGGATACTACAAGCATTCTTTTGTTCTTAAAGAACGCAAGAACGCATGTAAGTGTTTATCAAAATGGTTCATTATATGTTCTTCAAGAACAAACCAGTTTTCCAAAACACTCGATAGAACAACAAAATCAATAAAATAGCCTCAAGGATGAAGGTGTCTCTAGACCATCCCAGCCCCCTCTCCTTCTTAGAAAACCCTTACCCTGCTCTCTTCTCTTAGCCATGCCCTTGTTCAGGAATTATAATTTTCATCTTGCAGATTGTACTTGGGAATATTCTATAATGGATTCATCCAACTTTCATTTTTAAAAGAAAAAGAAAGATCTGTCAATAAAACATGTAAAAAAAGGTTTTATATAAGAATTGGTATTCCAAGAACAAAAACGTCATGTCTTGCAGGTTAAAGAATGCTTTATATTAATAGTAGAAACTATAAAGACTCGATCATTTTCTAATAAACACATGCCCTCCACTGCCTTTGCCACCTACGCATCTCTTGAGTATCCAACAATACAAGCAATATCTACTCATATCTTATACATATGTGTGCCTTCTTACAAGTTACAATCCTTAAATTCCCCTATAAAATTAGGTCCTCCTTTTCACGAGAACGTTAACGCATAGAGCTTTTAAAAATTGAAGAAATGTTACGTGCACTTCATTTTGTTATTTGTTATCGGATGTTAGTTTTTTAGTATAACATGAAAACTAATAGTTCTAAGCTCTGTACATTTCTTTTTATTTGTAGAATTTCATTCCTTGTAAAATACCACATTATATAAATCATTATTTTCATTTTAAAAAAATAAAATTTCTTTCCTAGAAATAAATTGAATGGAAAGTTTCACCGTAGACAAATACTTCACATTAAAGATCGAACCACATTAAAATCCTGTGTCTATTTCTTCTTTTAACCTTTTATTTGAATATGGTGTGTCTTTATATTTCGCTTTTTTGATTCACCTGTAAAGCATCTCTACTGCCAATTCTATTAAAAAAAAAAAAAAAAAGCAGAACCTGCTGCAACGACACTAAGATTCGTCGATGCACTTGTTTTGACGCTCTGCTAGTTTGTCATTTTGGTCATGACAACCAAATCTGATCAAAGTCATTGCCTCTCTCGGTCTTTTCGACGCTTTGCTAATTATGCCACTTTGATCGGATTGTTGCAACACTTGCAAGTTCACCATTTTTCATCAGATTGCTACAGCTGCAACTATTAGAACCGTAGAACCAAAAGACTAGAGGCATAGTATAGACAGACCAATATCAAACAAAGAGAGACAAGATACAAAATAATATACCTTATGTCAGAACCACTTATCCGAATGAAGTAGGAAAAGCAAAAACAGAACCAGCATGAACTTGAACAAGGTGAGTTGAGGTGTACGTATCGTACTTTTCCTTAAGGTATTTGAACTCCCCCTTTAATGCAGACTGGGTTTGACCTTAACGTTCTCATCTCCAAGATACAACAACTCCTTAGATCTGAAGGCTTGCACTCCAACAGAGTCTATTTACAAAGGAGATACGAAGGTAATATACAACACAGGAATGAAAAAAAAAAAAAAAAAACATGGAATTTTTCTAATTTTAGAATATGAAATTTATGTTTTTTCACCAAAATCAGAACGAGACTTTTGTTCAGAACTTCTCCTCTATTTATAAGCTCGCATGGACACCTTTAGAGAGTTACATCTGTACGTAAGATCACCTTCAAAGAGTTATGACTGTATGATCAGTCACCTCCCTACAGCAAAACCTAAAACCGGGTTTTAGACATTTAATATTATTTATATAAAATTATAGTACCCCATGGCCTAGTTAGACTAGAGTATACGGACTACAATCACAACTATGCCCGACTCAGTCCAGCTCGGTGCATGCGCGTGATCCATACTTAACTCTCTACTGGCATTACACCCCGCTTAGGAGCTATAAATGTATATATAAACCATATAATCATTAGCTCCATCTGATGTGGGACTAAACACATATGGTAAATTAAATAACCTAATATATATGAATTGCCAAAACCCTATGATTGAAATCTATACATCCAGAAGAGTCCTATAGAGTAAGAATTAAACAAGAGTCCTAAAACAAAACTAGGGAGATAGAGTTTTGATGTTCTGAAACTTATCTAAATAATATATTATATTGTATTATTATTTTATTTATTTTATTTTAAAACAAAATCCAACAGCAACTCAAGTTGCAACTTCCAACGAAGATACTTATTTTTATTAATAAGTACCTTTCTTTTATTAGTCTTTGACGTCAATGTGTTTTTCTTTGATTAAAAAAAGAGGAGACGTCAGAATGTCATTTTCATTAGCTTTGTTGATTGTTGGTAATAAATTCTACCAAAAATAAAAAGGGATTTAATAATAAAAAAAATTAAAAAAAAAGTGAGTAAGGGGAGAAAGGAAAATTTTATTTTTTATCATGACATTTCCTAAAGGTTCTTATGAATCCACTGGTTGTCTTAGTTCCGCCTTACTTCATGAAAGAAATTTTTTGACTTGGTCTCTTGCCGTAACTGTTGCTCTTGGCGGGTGTTTTAAAATTGGCCATATTAATGGATAGACAAAGCCTCTAATGTTACTGTTCCCAAATATGATGAGTGGTTTGCCAATGGTAACCAATTTATAATAAAAAAATTGCTCATAGTTGGCAATGCCCCTCTCATTCCTTTGTGATCATCTTGAAAACCTTAAAAGGAAGTGGGACAAACTTCGTCAATATCGTCCATCAACTCAAACTATTGATGAAAATATTAAAAAAGCTAAGCATAACCATGTATTTCAATTGTTAGTCAGTATCCGTCATGAATATGAAGATTTAAAAAGACAAATACTTATGAATTCAAAAATTATCATCTTCACTACTGTATGTGCCCTTATTTAGAGAGAAGAAACTAGAAGATGTGTTATGCAATTTGAATATAGAACAAAGAATGATCAAAGTGAGACTATTGCTCATGTTGCAAAAACATACGTTGTTCCTAACTCCGGCTTTGGAAATCAAGCTTTTTATGATTGTAATTGTGGGAAGGGTCGTGGAACTCCGCATGCTTGTCATTATGATCATTGTAACCGTGATGATCATTTTAAAGAACGATGTTGGCAATTGCACCCTTTTTTGCTTCCTTCCAAAGATCAGACCACCACTAAAACGTCAGATCTCAAAATTGTTGCACAAGCATGCTCTTCAAATTTTTTTGTTCTCTTGAACAAATTGCAATTCAACTACAACAACTCTTTCAATCAAATAGTTTTCTTTGCTCCATAGCTGAATCATCAAGCAATGTTGCTCATACCACTAGTACTACTCTTGCCCTTTCAACTTTATCCCATAAATACTTTATGGTGGATTTAGGTGCATCTGACAATATGTGTTGTTCACTTGTTCTTCATATTGTTTATCTGATTTCAATAGTGATAAAGTGAACTCTTTAATTCCCTCCTATTACCATTGCTAATGACACCAATATTATTGTTTAGGGCAAGAGAAATTGAATTTATTTTCAGCTAAAGAAAATGCATTGTTTGTAACATTGCTATCTATGAATTTATTGTTAGTTACCAAGATTAATAAAAGTTTGAATTGCAACATGATTTTTTTCCAAAGACAAAGTAATATTTCAAAATAGCATAACAAGATCAACAATTGGTGAAGGTCGCCTACAGCATGGCCTCTACTTGTTGGACTCTCCAAATGGTGCTTTGATTTCTTTGAAAATCTAGAGAAACCCCATCTGCATGGCCTCTACTTGTTGGACTCTCCAAATGGTGCTTTGATTTCTTTGAAAATCTAGAGAAACCCCATCTTTGGCATTGACGTATGGGCCATCCATATGATAGAGTTTTAAATTTTTTGAATTCATCTTTATCTTTTGATTCTAGTTGTTGTGATACTTGTCACTTTGTTAAGCAACATAGTTTGCCCTTTTTGAATGGTACTCATATTTTCAATGCGTTTGCTTTTTAATATTATACAATCTAATGTTTGACACTCTCCTGTGGATTTTAGAAATGATTTTAAATTTTTACTAGTTTTATTGATGATGAATCATGAGTTACTAGCTAGTTATATTTATTGAGATCCAAGAATGAGGTTCTGCAGATATTTCAAAATTTTTGTAATATGATTCACACTCAATCAAAATTGCATTAAAATCTTACAAACAAATAATGGCATAGAGTATACAAATAAGCCTTTTAAGTCCTATATCAAAAGTATGAGAATTTTGCATCAAACATCATGGGTTGGCACACTTCAACAAAACGGAGTTGTTGAACACAAGAATAACCATTTGCTTGAGGTGATTCATTCTTTACTTTTTAATGAAAATCTTTCCAAAGTTTATTGGTCTGATGTTGTTCATACAAGTTATTATTTGATCATGTCTTTCAAGTATTGTGTTATAATTCAAGATTTCTCTAGAAATTCTTTACAATCGTCCAATTACAGTGACTCATGTTAGGGTGTTTGGTTGTATTGTTTATGTCCACTTTCAGCATTGTAGCAAACTTGATCCTCATTCTCATAAGTGGGTGTTTTTGGGGCACTCGATATTTCAAAAAGGCTATAAATGCTATGATCCTTTCATCAAGAAAGTTTTTATTTTTCATGATCTTTTCTTTGATGAAGCTCACACGTTTTATCCTGGCAAGAGTCAATGGTTGTCAAATTCACCAAAGATAACCCTTCTCTGAACTGAATCTATGATAGCGGTGAGCAGGGTCGTATCCACAAAGATTAGTGAATATTTATTCCTTAATAAAAATTTTGGGGGGGGGGGGGTTTGAATTGAGAAACTAAAGAATGAATAAAAAAACAGATGAAGTGATTAACAAGAAAACCATGATAGAAAACTTTCGATCAAGAATTAATTCCAGTATTGATTCCCTCAATTGATCATTAACTTAAACATACAAACTTTAATTTTGAATAGATTGGTTATGGTCATTGAGGATCAATTTTCTAACAACCAATCTTTCCTTACTTTCTCGATAACCTTTGGATCCGTCATTTGACTTATTCCCCTAATCAACAAACGTAATCTCCAGATCCATCCTATGAGTTATGCTTATTGATTGTATTAAATTACTAAAGACTTAGTCCTTAGCCAATAAACTTGGAAACACATTGTTTATTTAACTAAGATATACATTCTCATAGCAAACTTTTTAGGGCGTTGATTACCCTTCGATGATGCTATTCATCACTTATACTAAAGTAATCAATCAATAACTATTATAGTTGACTAACTATTGAAATTAACCATTAACAATAGGCCTCTTGTCTAAGTATTAACCGAATAACATGATAAATATGGAAAAACGTATAAATACCCAAGAATTAAAGAAGAAAAATAATTACCTAGAGTCTCACAATTGTCAAAAATCAAACTTCTATTAACCTTGATTGAAAGATTGCGTTAGCAAGACATGGAAAAGAAGAACAAAGAAATAAAAAAATGAAAAAAAAAAAAACGCCGTGCCCTCTCTTCCTCCCTTAGAACTATAGTCTCTTCTTGTTGTGGTGTGTGTTGTAGAGGTTTCCCGCCGATTATTCCTCAATTCCAATTTTGTCGTTTTTTTCTTATCAATGCAATGGTTTCCAATTTAGTTTTCTAATTCAATTTTTTCCTAAGGTGTCCGATCACAAGGGAATGGAATCTTTGGCTATTGAATGGAGTCATTTTATGAAAATCCTCCAATTTTAGATTTAATCAATCTTCCAACTTTGGGCTTGGTTCTTTGATTTGGTTCAACCTGCCTTTGATCTAAAAATGTGGTGTTGTTATTTTAAACCACTATTTTCCTTGACTTTACATCCAAATGCTTCAATCTGGTCATATAACACAAAAAATTAAAAAAAAATAAAAATTAAAAAATAAAAATAAATAAATAAAATTAAAAAAATCATCTAGATAAACAAGCAACCAATCTCATTAAAATACAAAGAGACTTGATATAATATTAATGCAATTAAATGACCTATCAATACGGATGAGTACAATGACCTTGTTGTATAGGAATTTGCTCTTACCCCATTACCAAGTGTGACAGATAGCTCATTAATGCACATTGAGCAACAAAACAATCTTGATACTCAAGAAGAACTACATATATTGGCTCCACCTTAGAATCGGCAGACATCATCTGTACAAGTTTGAAGGTTAACTCAAGTCCATCAACCTTCCATCAGACTGCATGATTTCTCAATATATTATATAGTAAAATATCCCATTCAATCTCATATTTGTTATGATTGTATTTTTTTTCTTCTTAGTTTTTGCCTTTTTAATTGCTATTGAGGATTATAAGGATCCAACTAATTTTTTGAATCCAAGAATTCATTAGTATGGATGAAGGCTATGGAAGATGAACTAAAAAACCCTTAATAAGAATCATACATGGGATATTGTTCCACACCCAAATGGTGTACACCTAGTTGGCTGGTGTTTGGGTCTATAAGATTAAATACAAAAGTGGTGGTACAGTTGAAATATATAAGGCCAGGCTTGTTGCTAAAAAATATATCCAAAAATATGGGGTTGACTATAAGGAAACTTTTGCACCTATAGTAAAAATGAACAATGTAAAAATGTTAATGTCAATAACCATCAATTCAAAGGACCTCTCTTTCAAATGTTAAGAATACATTTCTATAAGGAGACTTACTAAAATAAGTATATATGAAAGTTCATCCATGACATCCATTAACAAATTGGGATGGAATTGTCTGTAGATTGAAGAAGGCAATATACGGTCTTAAGTAGTCACCACAAGTGTGGTATGAGAAGTTACGTATAGCCCTTATCAATTTTGGATTCAAAAGAAGTGGATCAGGTTCTTCGATGTTTGTCACGAAATCTATTGGAGGTACAATTGTCGTCTTAATCTATGTCGATGGCATAGTTATCATTGGTGATAATCATCAGGAAATTACTACTCTCAAGCAATACGTGAATAAAACTTTTGACATCAAGGATTTAGGAAAACTTGGGAAAACTTCAATACTTTCTTTGTGAAATTCCCTACGATCCTAACTGGAAAACTTGTATTGTAGGTCCAAGTACACGAAACGTGAGTAGAAGACAATTGAGGGTCATCCAAGTAGAGACCGTTTGATCAGAACTTGAACCAATGAAATTGGATGGTGAAGATGATGAACCCAAAGTTTTGCTAAGTTTCTGAAGAAGATCTGGAAAAAGCGTTGACAGATTAGGAAAGTGGATTAGGAGTCTATAGTCTGTGCAATTGGAAGGTCCCTAAAATCAGGTAAGACCCTCCTGATGTGTGTGCTAAGTGGTATAGCAGTATCATGAGCAACTCACAAGAAACACGCTCTTGAAACAATTTCCAAGGTTGGGTCAATTGGGTAGGCAGCCCCAGGTGACCCCACCTGGTGACCCAACCTAGGTGCCCACAAGTGAAAAAGGGTATTTTCAAAAAATTGCAATACAAACCCTATTTAATGCTATTTTTGCCCTAAAATGGATTATTTTACTTCTAGCAGTCAGAGAACGTCAGTCCATGTTAGAGAAGTCGTTTCGGAGAAGGAGAAAGTTGCAGAGATTACTTGGAGAGTGATCCAAGTTCTACTTGCGAAATTGAAGGTTAATTAATTCTTCCTTTCTTATAATTCATCTATTTTGATCTTCTATCAGAGGAAAAATCTTGTGATAAGATCAATTAAATTAGGGGAACCTAAACCTAATTAAATCATGCAATATGAGTGATTCTCCAATCACTCTATAATGCTGATTTTCTTCACGGATAGATCTTGAAGAGACCTAGATCATGGTTTGTTTGATTATTGTTTGAATTTGAGTTTTAGATCTACTATTTTAGATAGATTTTGTTCTTGGGTGTTTGTGGGAAACCCCAATCATTCTGGAAGTTGTTTGAAACCCAAAAACAAACCTGTTGGGAACCGTGTTGGGTTGTTGTCCGACACCGATAGGGGTTGTCCCAGGCTGCCCCACCTAGATCTATCCAAGTGACCCTACCCCCCAAGTGTTGATTGGTAGGGGTCTCCCCAAGCTACCCTACCCCTGTTGTTTGGGGATTTGTTTATAAATTTCAATGCTTGACTTTATAGGTCAATTCTAATATGAACCAACAATTATTTAGGATAATTTGGAACATGTTAGGCCATCTTTTGGTTCACTTTGAAATGTTACAAATCTACTTGTCAGCTGAGAAAATTCAACTATGTATGCTTGAGGTTAAATCTTAAATTATGATTAGACATCTATGATGAGTTATATGCTGTTGTAGTATGATTTTATTATCATATTTGAACATGTAATTACTTAGAATCATTCTCTATTATGCTTTACTAAATCATGAAGAGTTATGCTTGAGTGTTGGTTTAGCAATGTTATGCATGAACTTGACTTGGAATTGTGGCATGACCATTGCCATTGGAACCTTAGTATGGGCATGTAGTTTAGGTTGCACATCTTGGATGTCTAGCTGTACATGGTTAGGTAACACCCATCATATCATTATACTATCGGCGAGGGTATTGATGCCGAATGACCCATGGCAACAGGGTTAGGTTGGTGGGTGCCCAAGACCGGTAATCCATGAGAGGACACAACCACACTTTGGGGGCCATTTATTGGTAGGGTTAGGCTCATAGGCGCTCAAGACCGGTAACCAACCTATGAGAAGGCATGAGAGGTTTCTCCCTATCATATGTGGATGACCAATAGGGTTAAGAGGAGGCATAGTCCGAGTTGGTCGGTGCGATAAGATACGTTGACTCTAGATAGGGAATGATACTGAACTGAGTTGGTCGGTGCCATAAGGGAGGTATCTCAACCTAGAATGATGTGATTAAGTAGATGACTTTCATTGGGCTAGGTATTACTTTGACACGCGCTAGTACTCATGCCAATGGTCATGGTGCGAGAGTGCGGCCTTAATCCCTAGCCATTGTCGATGAGAGGACTGCTATCCCTCTACCTTGGTCGTGATGGGCAATTAGTCGGAGTTGTTGGGGGTCTGTGTGAGACTACCTAGAGGATGCTGGCGGCGTACCTTAATGTGTGTCTACCTATTTAGAGACTTGCATTGATTAGATTATAGTAGCATAATTGCATTACATTGCACTTATACTTCATATTATTATATATTCATTACCTTAAGCCTTGATTATATGGATACATGTATATATTGTTGAATTACTTGTTGAGTTCTTTGGAACTCATCCTTCATGTGAATGTTGTTTTAGACTTTACTACAAATCACGTTGCCTCGACCTTTCAAGATCACGAGACGTTGGTGACTGATGCGTATGAGATGTCAGATTACTGGAGTGACAACGTGCATGGTAACACGAGTGCATGTTTAGACTATTCATGTAGGACTTAGTCCCATGCTTAGGAAGACGGAGACCATTAAAGAAACTCAGATATTTGAATTCCATATTTATTATTTAGTTAAGAATACTTATAAAATGTAAACCTTGAAAGTATTGAACTCATCTTTCTTTTCGTGTTTGTCTTTCTTTCTTAGATAGACATTTCTTCTATTTTTTATTACTCTTCTATTCAATTGAGATTATTTTTGAGATTCCTTCGAATATCCTTGTTACTTAGTATTGATTAATTATTAAATTTGATTGTTTTTGCTCATAATTAAATTATTGTGTAGATTGGTTTGGTGATTGCATGTAAACCTGATCTTGAGACTATGGATCACTCCCTCAAGTATTTGGGTGGATCCAATATTGGCTTGGTGGATGTGATACAGTGATATCAGAGCCAAGGTTCACAAACAATCCTAATTGTGAAACATGATAATCGAACATCCTTGGGTCATAGATCCAGAAGTAACCGAACAATATTAGGTACAACTGTCAACTAGAAATCAAACTAAAATGAAGCATAAAACATCAAGTTGAATAATATACAATAATTAAAATGAAATGAGCATAACCTGAACTTCATTGATTAACAAGTGAATATCTACATAATTGGAGTGGTCACATGCTATAAAAAAAGGAATAACTGGACTAAGTTAAACTGAAACTAACTACATCAGAAGTCAGCATAGGTCAAAACCCTACAACCTATCATGGTGGATGTGCTTGGAACTATGTGCTCCATTAATTTGTTTGTGTACATGAAAGGCGGACCTCATCCTCTACATGAAAGATAGACCTCATCCAACCCGTTGGTAAGCGCCTTTGTATCCTCGAGGCTAATGTCAAAGTGCTTGAAGATACGAGTAAGCAATCGTTAGAAGTCAAGGTTTGCGAGCCCTAGCTCCTCAACGCAAAAGATCATAGCTAGATCTCTGGATAATGTAGGCCAAGTCAATGTGATAGCCTACATAAAGAGAGTAAGTCACAAAGGCCTACATAGAAGAATGTCCTGGTGCCCGCCCTTAGGCACTATGTTCTTGCCTATGATGCAGGCTAGAAAGCTGGTAGATGGAAGCATATTGGTACCACTGTTGATATGGTAGCAAGCATCGTTGCATAGAGTGGAGCAAATATCTATGCACTTGAAAAGAAAACGAAGGAACCCATTAGCGTTGATCTGGAAGATAAGGTAAGCGTAGGATGCACACCAGAACCCTGTGGAAAAGTGAATCCGAGTCTCCCGTACCCTAGTGGAGATCACAAGTAGCCAACTGCCATGGCCATCATCCTCCTCTCGGTGTGTCATGTTACTGTAGAAATAGCTGACTAGCTCTAGATAGATTAGCTCATCTAGGTTCAACATACACTCCCAACCTAGAGCCTGGAATCTCTCTTCTACTCGGAAGGCCACTAAGTCCTGTGCGAACACTAGCCTCCTGTACTCAATGGGGGAATTCGCGAAGTAAGTATGATATAGGGGTGTCATTGGTGCGGTTTGGGGTGGTTTCAGCCTGGCCTTTCGGGCTGAAAAACACCTAGCCCAAACACAACCCATTAGCAAACTAACTGTTTTGGGCCCGTTTCGGTTTGGGTTCGGGCTAACTAACGGTTTGGGTTCATGCGCAAATGTTGTTTAGTTACTCTGTGTCTCTTGCAATTGATTTTGGAGATAACCAAAAGCATAAACCAGAACCGTTATTCTGTGTCACTTGCAATCCATCACCACACACTGTAATACACTCTCTTGGAATAAGTTTATATAAGTGATTTTTAACATTTCTGATGTTGGGCAAAACAGATCTGTGTTTCATAAGCTTTTGATTCAGTCTAATTCTTCTTTTCCTTCAAATACTATATTTCTTATTCTTGTCTTCATCGTTGTCGTTGCCGTTGCCGAGAAAAGACAACAGTGAGAGTGTACCGTTGCAAGTCAAGGCTAGTACAAGGTTGATTGATACTTGGTTTGGGTGAACTTATTTGATCTGAACCATGTAAATTAGTACCGGTTTGATAGAGTTTCACTCAGCTCACATATTAAGTCTAACCCATCCAACGGCTTAGTGTTTATTTGGACACATGTCATGCTCATAATTAAGGCTGCTGGATGGCCACTAGTTTAATGGCCACAGAGGATGTGATTCCCTCTATTTAAGACAATGAAATCTCTCCCCGCAAGTTGAACGAGGGAATTGACCATTAATGCAGACTTCACATCAAAGATCGACCCACGTTAAAATCTTGGGTCTCTTTCTTTTTTGATCTTTGATTTGAACAAATTCCAAGCCACTTGATCTGAGAAGGAGAGGTAAAGAGTAGAGAATTTACAAATGGAATCCAATAGTCGACTCATAACCAAGTCATCAAACACCAACTTGGGTGTTTGGGGCACATGTAGTCATCAGTGATGGTCTAATCTTTACAATAGTAATGGTCTTTTCAGGCAAAAGGAAAACAAAATATGTACGTATCAGTACTACTTAATGATATGTTGCGAGAGTCAAAAGAACAGGTAGTGTTTTCCACTTACCAGGCGTGCGATAGAACAATCAGATCCACTACTTGTCTCAGCTGTTCCAAGTTGAACCAAACATCGTAATCGTTTCTAGAAAATACTTTGTTTTCTAGCAAGAAGAAACATAGAAGATTTTTCTCTAAAGTGGTTCTCTATGGAACGTACATGAAATGTCAAAAGGTGTTAGAAAAGCAAAATAAAAACCCTTCAAATCAAAACTTCATCATTTATTTAGGTTGGTGAGATTTGAATATGTCTATGCTGGGTACTTAGGTTGGCAGTGTTCACTTCTGGGATAAACGTTTCATATTAAATTAAACATTGATTAACTCGATTAACAGCTAGACATATAAGAGGATAAAATTAAGAAGATTTTTCAAAAAAGGGGGGATGATATAATATATTCCTCAAAGGCTTCACACATTCTGAGCATCAAACCCATGAAATATCTCTAAGGTTTGAGTGATAAGGACATAAGGAGAACAGATACACCCAATTCTCATGTTTGGACCGCAACATCCGCCAGGAATACCCTGACAAAGTGGCTTCACAACTACGTCAAACACTAAATTTTTCCTGGGGGAATAAATTTGGTTCCCAGGAAAACCAAGCTCAGGAACAGAAGAATGAAGAGTAAAACAAATTGATCGAGTCATAACAGGAAAAGGAAAACTCTCTCTCGCTCTCTCCTCCATCCTTTTAACTTGTGAGCTGCTAACCACTGGAAACCAGAAACTAAAAGCTGCAACCTCACTTCTTCTCTACTCAAGCTCTGCTAGTTCTTCCCCAGAAAAAGATCAGTTCGATCTGGTAGTGACATCAATCCACAGTAGCCTTTAGATAGACCATAGTACATATTAAATGAATTAAGGGCTGTGGTCCAAAGAGGCAAGAGGCGGCCCACCAGAGGAAGCAAAGGAAAGCTACTGTTTGTCTCACAATAAAATATACAGTTTAGTTTCATGCGCTACTGCTAGTAAGTAGTGGCCTACAGCACATCCCCACGTCAAAAGTTTCGTCTTCAATGTTTAAGAAAATTGGGTCATTGATTCCTGTTTCGATCCAAGTCCCTACTTTCTATCTCGCCCTCTCCCTCTATATAAGGAGAACATGTATGGTTGTTTGGTGCAACGAAAATCACAAGAGGAAGGAAGATCTAGCTAGGCTTCGGAAGGAATCAAGCTATTAATTTCTCAACAGAATATCGCAATGGAAGAGAAGGAGAGCAGCAGCAACAACAACAATCAGAAATTAGCAGCAGCACATAACGAGCTGGTGTTGGATGCATCTGCGATCATCGCACAAGCACACAGAGATCTGATCACCTCCATCGTTGCCGTCTCTGGGAAGAAGAAGAAATCTCAATCTCTATCTCCATCATCCATCTTAACAAGAATCCATGCTGGTTACTTCAGAATCAGTCTCTCCTTATGCAGCCAAGCTTTGCTATGGAAGACCCTCGGCGAACCCACTTCCCACCCAAACCAACTCCAACGCCTCATCCATATGGTTCCCAACTCCGTCTGTATATTCCTCTGGTCTTTCGTTTTCCTTGCGCTCCTACTTCTCTGCCTTCTCTATCTTCTCCGATGCTTTTTCTACTTCAAAATGGTAAAAGCTGAGTTCCTTCACCACGTTGGAATCAACTACTTCTTTGCTCCTTGGATTTCATGGCTTCTCCTCCTTCAATCTGCTCCATTCCTCGCCCCAAAAACAACTTATTATCTCGTTCTTTGGTGGGTTTTTTCGTTGCCCGTGATCGTTCTCGACATCAAGATCTATGGTCAATGGTTCACCAAGGGGAAACGATTCTTATCAGGTGTGGCCAACCCAACGAGTTTATTATCGGTGATGGGCAACCTGGCTGGAGCCCAAGCAGCAGCTCAGATGGGTTGGAGCGAGTGTGCTGTGTGCATGTTCTCTCTTGGCATGGCACATTATTTGGTGCTCTTCGTTACTCTCTATCAGAGGTTAACAGGGACTAATCAGTTACCTACGATGCTTCGACCGGTCTTCTTCTTGTTCTTTGCTGCACCGAGCATGGCGAGCTTGGCATGGGATTCCATATCTGGAGACTTCGATGTCTCTTCCAAAATGTTGTTCTTCCTCTCCCTTTTCTTCTTCACGTCTCTGGTAGGTCTCATTCGCCAATTCATAATTTTCAACCTAGGAAGGTTCATCTCATTGACTTAAAACATCAAAACAAAAAGAACCGTAAGCAACTAAAAGAAATCCAGAATTTAAGACGGAAATCTAACTAGAAAGTGACGCAGCCGGGTTCTTGGAAGTAATAGGCAGTGTAGGACCCTGTAGGTATTTGACTATTGTCAGCTCTCATAAAAAATGCAACAGTTGAATCAAGCTTTGAGTGCTGCACTGTAGGGCAGAGATGGAAATTAGAGTCGAGATTTCGATCTCAACAGTATCGTTTTACGTAAGTGGTTCATACCAACATTTGGGCAAGCAGGCAAGATTGAAATCTCGACTCTCATTTCAATCTCCTCTAGCACAGTAATACACATTTATCAAGCAATTTTCAAATTTAACCCTATCAAGATACATAACATACACCATCACCATCACCATCATAGACTTTATTAAAGTTAATTCTTCGATCGTTTAAAAATATCTCTGTATTGTACTGGTTGGCCTCCAATGAGAAACAATGGTGATGTTTCCAAAGAAACGTGCTGCGAATCACGATTTTAGTTTCACACCACCAATCTCTATCCCTTTCAAAGACGGATGAGAGAGAGATTGTTTAATGAAGAATGATTTGCTGTAAAACTACGTCATTGCTTGATTAATTAACATTAAGTCAATTGGTGTCACTTTAATTTGACGTATTATTAGTGTTCATGCATGTACTAATGGGTGAAGTGAAACTGATGAATAGGTTTCAAGGCCAACTTTATTCAAGAAAGCCATGAAGAGGTTCAATGTTGCATGGTGGGCTTACCCATTTCCCATTACGATGTTGGCAATGGCAGCGGCGGAATATGCACAAGAGGTGAATGGATGTATAGCAAGAGGACTAACGTATGTGCTCTCAGGACTCTCGACTCTGGTTTCTCTTGCCTTGATTATCTCGACAGCACTCAACTCCAGTTTGCTATTACCTGACAACAATCCTATTCTAAGACTTCCCACACATCACAATCCAGAGAGAGACGCTTACAGTCCCACCAGTGTATTACAAGAAATTGTAGAAAAAGAAATTACAAAAGATGTAAATCCACCAACTCCGGAAAATGAGGTGGTGATTGATCAATTTTTTTGTAACGATGCCTGATCAAATTTGTTCAGCCTAACCACAAGCTTGTCTTGGTTTTGAAAATGCTAATCCGAATTGTTGAAGAAAAAAGAGCAAGAAGAACACATCAATTTTTATTTGAAAATGAAAGACACCACATTAGAAACTTGACATGGTTGTATGAATTCCACCTGCTAGGCCAACTCAATTTGACCAGCCAGAGCCGCCAACATGGACTACAAGTCTACACACACACATTCAGAACTAAGTCATGGGCCCTAGCAAGAGATTTCCATCTAGCTCTTCGGGATTTGAACTGGGC